>NC_045975.1:3056461-3181724 GCF_010909765.2 Amblyraja radiata | reverse complement strand
GGCAAACACTCATGGTCAGGATTGAACCAAGGTATCTGGCGATGCGAGTGAGACAGCATCTAACCCTAACCCATGGGTTAGTTTATAGATGGATGTCATGTTAGGTTGAGGAGGCTGGGACTCTATTCCTTGGAGCGCAGGAGGATGAGGGGTGGGTGATCTTATAGAGTTGTACAAAATCATGAGAGGAATAGATTGGGTAAAGGCACAGAGTCTCTTGCCTAGAAGTGGAATCGAGGACCAGATGACATAGGTTTAAGGTGAGGGGTGGGGGGAGATCTAATTATGAATCTGAGGGCTAACTTTTTTACACAGAGGGTGGTGGGTGTTTGGAACAAACTGCCAGAGGAGGTAGTTGAGGCTGGGAGGGACTATCCCAATGTTTAAGAAACAGTTAGACAGGTACATGGATAGGACAGGTTTGGAGGGATATGGGCCAAATGCAGGCAGGTGGGACTAGTGTAGTTGGGACATGTTGGTCGGTGTGGGCAAGTTGGGCTGAAGGGCCTGTTTCCGCGCTGTATGACGCTATGCCTCTACGTCAATCTAGATAACCAGGTTGACTTATCATCGATAGGCAATAGCGGATCATACTGAGTCACCTACAAGGGCGGCACGGTGGCGCAGCGGTAGAGTTGCTGCCTTTACAGCGCCAGAGACCCGGGTTCGATCCCGACCACGGGTGCTGCCTGTACGGAGTTTGCACCCCACGAACTGCGCGAATTTTCTCCGAGATCTTCGGTTTCCTCCCACACTCCGAAGACGTACAGGTTTGTAGGTTGGTGAATTGTAAATATTGTATGTTTTGGAGGTCGTTGAGGCAGCGACTACCGCAACGTTTAAGATACATTTGGACAGGTACATGGATAGGACAGGTTGAGAGGCATATGGATCAAATGCAGGCAGGTGGGACTAGTGTAGACGAGACATGTTTGTCCTGTGGGCAAGTTGGCCCTGAAGTAGAAGTCTGACATCACAGACCGTGAAAATGTGTGTGTGTGTGTGTGTGTGTGTGTGTGTATGTGTATATATATATGTGTGTGTGTGTGTGTGTGTGTATATGTGTGTGTGTGTGTGCGCGTGTGTATATGTGTGTGTGTGTATATGCGTGTGTGTGTGTGTGTGCGTGTGTATATGCGTGTGTGTGCGTGTGCGTGTGTATGTGTGTGTGTGCGTGTGTATATGTGTGTGTGTGTGTGTGTATATGCGTGTATGTATGCGTGCGGGTGTGTATATGCATGTGTATATGCGTGTGCATATGCATGTGTGTGTGTATATGCGTGTGCAAGAAGGAGCTGGATAATGTAATTGCAAATTGCCCCTAGCGTGTGTAGGATAGTGTAAGTGTGCGGGGATCGCTGAAGAGGGGCCGAAGGGCCTGTTTCCGCTCTGTATCTCCCAACTAAACACAAAATATGCATCCAAGTTGCTTCAGTGCTTCTAGCCGTGACTCTGAATGCATAACAACAGCCTAAAGCAGTTTTATAAGTAGTGCGATTACATAACATTTGATACCAGGGAGAGATAAGGAAATATTAGAATTTGATCAATATGCTAGATTCTAAGAGATATTTCCAAAGAGGAAAATAAGGAGTTTCACAGCCCAAGTGGTGAAGGGATGGCTTGTGATGATAAGGATGCTTCAAGTCGTGAATGTGCAAGAATTAATCCGTTTTTCTACAGAGCAGAACATTCCTAACCCCCTTCAATTTATCAGAGTTTAAATGTTAAACATTTTAATATGCAAAGTTGTAGCTATCGCCACCCCTATCAGAATTCAATTAACTTACTGACAAATATTAATAGAGTAAGGAAATTGAAGGCAGATTGCCATTCTGCTGGTCAAAATGCAGACGGCAGAGGTAAAAGATACTTGTAGAAGACTTCCACACGACACATCAACACAGCACGCAATATTAGTTTAGTTTAGACACACACACAGCGCAGAAACAGGCCCTTCGGCCCACCGAGTCCGTGCCGTCCAGCGATCGGGGGGGGGGGGAGGGGTGGAAGAAGGGGGGGAGGAGAGGAGGGGGGGGGGGAGGGGGGAGGGAGGGGGGGGGAAAGGAGGGGGGAAAGAAGAGGAGGGGAGAGAGGGGGAGAGGAGAGGGTGAGGAGGAGAGGGAGAGGAGGGGAGGAGAGGGGAGGAGAGGAGAGGGGGGAGAGGAGGGGGGTAAACAGGGGGAGGAGAGGGGGGGAAGATTGAGAGGGGGGGAAGAGGAGAGGGGGGGAAGATGAGAGGGGGGAAGATGAGAGGGGGGAAGATGAGAGGGGGGGGGGGGGAGATGAGGGGGGAGATGAGAGGGGGGGGGAGATGAGAGGAGGGAAGAGGAGAGGGGGGGAAGATGAGAGGAGAGGGGGGGAAGATGAGAGGGGGGAAGATGAGAGGGGGGGAGATGAGAGGGGGGAAGATGAGAGGGGGGGGGAGATGATGGAAGATGAGGGGGGGGAAGATGAGAGGGGGGGAAGAGGAGAGGGGGGAAGAGGAGAGGGGGGAGATGAGAGGGGGGGGGGAGATGAGAGGGGGGGGAGATGAGAGGGGGGGGGAGATGATGGAAGATGAGAGGGGGGGGAGATGAGAGGGGGGAAGATGAGAGGGGGGAAGATGAGAGGGGGGAGAGGAGAGGGGAGGGGGTGAGGAGGGGGGTGAAGAGAGGGGGGGGGGGGGGGGAGGGGAGAGGGTGACGGGGGGGGGGGGGGGGTAAGCACAATAAAAGCTTTGCAGAGATAGTTCAGCCAGCGGAACATTGTCACGTCTGCCGGTGATAACTATTTGCTGTGTTTAATTGCTGTGCGGGTGTGTGTGTGTCCGGCAAATGCCAAAGGCGTCCTGACTTGCGACCCCCACGATGATTAATTAGCGATTAGCAATTAATTCTGGATGCTCAGTAAACCTCTCACAGTGTGTTTAACAGTGGAGAGATGCATTAATTATCTGAATCCCAGCAGGAGGAGGAGGGAACTCATTCCCTCCTCCTCCTGCCCCCTCCCACCCCACCAGTCTGTGACTTGGAAACGCTGCCAGAGCCCCGTGTCTCAGGATAGAGAGAGGATGTCTGTGTTGGATGCTCGCACTCCACAGCCGGGCTGACTTGTCCGTCACATCACAAAGCTTTCTCCCCACAATGTGCCAGCCCTGCTCCGTCTCTGCAGAATTCTAGAGGGGTTATCACTACTACAGCCACAACAGCAGCTACAGCAGCAGCGGACCCTCTCGTCTCTCCTCTCCTCCTCGCAAGCTCTCGACAGTGTGGACAAGAGGCAGCGATGAACCTCCCGTGCCTGTGTTACATCCTCTCGTCTCTCTTCATCGCGGCGCTGGCTGCAAGCTCCAGGTTGGTGGTCGGTGAAACAGCAAAAAGCGAACCCGTTGCTACTTCTGTGGGTGGACAAAAGTGCTGGAGGAACTCAGCGGGTGCAGCAGCATCTATGGGGGGGCGAGGGAGATAGGCAATCTATTGGAAATCTATAAGGAAATCGGGAAATATAAGGAAATAGGCAACGCCAATTTCCTTATAGATTTCCCTGCATATTTCCTCATATTTCCCAATTTCCTTATAGATTTCCTTGTATATTTCCTTATAGATTTCCAATAGATTACCTATTTCCTTCGCTCCATAGATGCTGCTGCACCCGCTGAGTTTCTCCAGCACTTTTTTGTCCACCTTCGATTTTCCAGCATCTGCAGTTCCTACTGTCGTTGTCGAATATGTTCGGGGAAGGAAGGATGGAAGCGCGCAGAGGCTGATAGATTTTTTCTGCATCGAAGATAGATAGACACAGAATGCTGGAGTTAACTCACAATGCCGGCCGACCCAACATTGAGAGGAGACTTCAACCAAGCCAGCTGTAACACCAACAACTAAACCAGCTGCGAATCCAAGGCGCAGTAGTAGCTCTCGGACGCAGGCGTTTTGGGGTTTTTTTCCCCCAAAATACAATTGAGATTCTTGGTCCTCCATAAATATTCCAAATTGAAATTTAAACTGGAGGTGGTGGAGGGGGAACTTAAGCCAGAAAGGGCATTTTTGGGAAGAAAGAGCTACCTTAGATGGAGTTGTATCTGGGTTGGGTAACTATAGTTGGGTGAAGACTATTCTATGCTTTAATTGTGCGGGGGAAGAACGAATTGCTGTACACATCTGTCTTGGTCTGAAGAAGGTTTTCGGCCCGAAACGTTGCCTATCTCCTTCGCTCCTGCTGCACCCGCTGAGTTTCTCCAGCATTTTTTGTCTACCTTCGGTTTTCCAGCATCTGCAGTTCCTTCTTAAACACATCTGTCTTGGCAGCTGGTCAGTTAAAGGTGCCTGAAGACCCGGGACGTCGCCTGTTCATCTCCCTCTACAGGGTTGTATGCACTTAGCGTTTAAATACTCCACAATCCACGATTTACTGCAAGCGAAAATAGACACGAAAAATGCTGGAGTAACTCCGGATGCCGGAGCTGCTGAGCTTCAGACAGGGGTCGCTTCAGATATTTCACCGCTGGACGTTTCTTATTCGTTGCAAACTTGTTTTAGCCGGTCTACCGTGTCTGGAGGAACTGCAGATGCTGTTTTGAACCGAAGGTAGACACAAAATACTGGAGTAACTCAGCGGGACAGGCAGCATCTCTGGAGAGGATGAGCTTGAAGAAGGGTCTCGACCCATTCCTTCTCTCCGGAGATGCTGCCTGTCCCGCTGAGTTACTCCAGCATTTTGTGTCTATATCTCGAGTGTTGTATAGTATTTGAGCATTTGTGTGTAGTCATGATAAATCTGTACCGGTGTGCGTGTATACTTTCTCGGTTAAACAACGCTGACTGCCCGCCCTGTGGCGAGCGGCGTGTCACGTTAAGGGCCTGTCCCACTTGCGTGTCCTTGGCACGCAAATTGCGTGTTGTGCTCGTCTTAAAATTGGCCTCGATCAAATAAATGACCTGGCAGGTGCAGGTGGCTTCAAATTCCTCAACTAGAGATGTTCTGCCTCCTTGCCTTTGTCAGCCTGTCACTCTGAGCCCACGGTCCCGTTTCATGCATCAGTCATTGTTGAAAATTAATTAGCAATTATCAGTAAATAAGTGGTCTGTAGCAGCCAACGCTCAATTAGTTGATTTATATCACGATTGGACAGCCTTTGATGGATTGGTTGTGGATGCTTGCTCTGTGAGTGCATGTGTGGATACAACAGCTGTGGATATATATATATATATATGTGTGTAGGAAGATGCTGGTTTCAACCCAAGATAGGCACCAAAAAAAAAAATGCTGGAGTAACTCAGCGGGACAGGCAGCAGCATATCTGGAGAGAAGGAATGGGGTGACGTTTCGGGTCGAGACCCTTCTTCAGACTGGTTAGGGATAAGGGAAACGAGAGATAAAGACGCAGAGATGCAGAGAGATAAAGATAAATCAGTCTGAAGAAGGGTCTCGACCCGAAACGTCACCTATATTCCTTCGCTCCATAGATGCTGCCTCACCCGCTGAGTTTCTCCAGCATTTTTTGTCTTCCAATGAATAGATGGATGTGTGTGTGTGAATACACACGAACACACGCATACACACACACACACACACACATGTATATGTATATATGTACACACACACACACACACACACACACACACACACACACACACACACACATGTATATGTATATGTACACACATACACACACACACACACACACACATGTATATGTATATGTACACACATACACACACACACACACACACACACACACACAAACACACATATATATACACACACACATATATATACACACACACGCATATAGACAGACGCATGTGCGCACGCATATACACACGCACGCATGCATACACACACATATATATATATACATATACACACACACACACACACACATATATATATATATATGTGAAAGTGTGTGTGTGTATATATGTATATACACATATATACACACACACACACACACTTTCACGGACTGTGATGTCAGACTTCTACACCAGAGCTAGCTACTAATGTACCCACACAGCTCGGCGATGCATTAAAGTTACATTGTCTTCAAGCAACAAAAAAAAATCAGGCCTAAACAAATCAATATTAATGCGTCATCCGTCATAAACTCCAGCACTGCCAGGTTACTCTTGGTTTCCTGCACAAAATAATTGCTTTCATTTAGTAGAACCACATTATTCCTGTCTGAGATACCGAATGAATTATGAATGAAACCAAACAAGAAAGGGCGAGGGCTACCTTTCCATTGCGATCAGAATGTGGAACCTCTTTAGCTCCGTATTCGGTGTTGTAACTAGCAATTAAAACACAAAGTACTTTGTGCTATAACTCCAGGATCAGCGCTCGACTAAGAAAACCAAGCCCAAAGTATTGCCTAACTAACTACACCAACTAGCAATAAATCACTCCATATGCACACAAACCACCCATAGCTACCTGCATATTAATTAGCTCTTTAAAAAAATAATAATAATCCTGTCGTGTTTTTTTAACGGTCATTTCAATTCTTTTAATTGAATTACAATCCCTGCCAGGGAGAATGTTTTCACGTGTAGACAAAAGTACTGGAGAAACTCAGTGGGTGAGGCAGCATCTGTGGAGTGAAGGAAATAGGCAACGTTTCGGGCCGAAACCCAAAGGGTTTCGGCCAGAAACGTTGCCTATTTCCTTATAGATTTTCCTATTTCCTTATCGATTTCCAAAGTTTCGGGCAGAAACACTTCTTCAGACTGATGTAGGGTTGGGTTGGTGGTGGGTGAGGCAGCATCTATGGAGCGAAGGAAATGGGCAACGTTTCGGGCTGAAACCCTTCTTCAGACTGAAGTTGCCTATTTCCTTTGCTCCATAGATGCTGCTGCACCCGCTGAGTTTCTCCAGCACTTTTGTCTACCTTCGATTACATAGAAAATAGTTGCAGGAGTAGGCCATTCGGCCCTTCGAGCCTGCACCGCCATTTGATATGATCATGGCTGATCATCCAACTCAGTATCCCATCCCTGCCTTCTCTCCATACCCCCTGATCCCTTTAGCCACAAGGGCCACATCTAACTCCCTCTTAAATATAGCCAATGAACTGTGGCCTCAACTACCTTCTGTGGCCGAGAATTCCACAGATTCACCACTCTCTGTGTAAAAAATGATTTTCTCATCTCGGTCCTAAAAGACTTCCCTCTTATCCTTAAACTGTGACCCCTAGTTCTTGCAATGCTGTCTGATTCTCCAGCATCTGCAGTTCCTTCTTAAACATGTTTTCAAGTGTAGTATTTTTTGTGAAAATTTTCCCAAATATTATGGGAAAAGTCTTTCCTTTAGACTGGATAGCACACAAATAAAAGCTTTTCACTGTACCTTGATGCACAGGACAGGAATAATATACTAAACTAAAGTTTTGGATGAGTACTTACTAATGCCCCTGTCCCACTTAGGAAACCTGACCGGAAACCTCTGGAGACTTTGCGACCCGCCCAAGGTTTCCGTGCGGTTCCCGGAGGTTTTTGTCAGTCCCCCTAATGGTCGAAAGTGGTTTCCGCTTCTTCTATGTTCCGGCGAATATTTCAAAAAATTCAAAACCGGCCGCGACTAAAAATAGGTTGCCGTTTTAAAAATCGGTAATTTTTTAGTCGAAGCCGGTTGCGATGCTAGTTGAAGGTGGTTGCCGGAGGTTGCAGGTGGTTGCCGGAGGTTGCAGGTGGTTGCCGGAGGTTGCAGGTGGTTGCCGGAGGTTGCAGGTAGTGGAAGGTAAGACTTCCACTGCTAAGTCGCGGCCGGTTTTGAATCTTTGAAACGGAAAACTTGGGTGGGGTGCAAAGTCTCCAGAGGTTTCCGTTCAGGTTTCCAAAGTGGGACGGGGCATAACTTACTGCCTATTCAGCCTCCTGCATGTAGGGCAGCAAGGAAGGTCGTCCACTCCTGTCTGTTCTGGGCTAGCTTCTGGACACTACTCCAGGTCAGGTCCAGTGTTTCATTTCCTCCTCTACAGTTCGACACCAGGTGGTTTTGGGACGCCCTCTTTTCCTTTTCCCTTCCGGCGTCTAGTGCAGGGCTATTCTTGTGATGCTGTCTGGTTCTCTTCATCCCAGCATCTGTCGATAGCCCTGGAAGTCCATCACGCCCAGTAGTGTCGATTCCTTCAGTTGCTGTTTCCGTCACATATGTGTTTTACGAGACAGGGTTGTTAGCTCTGTGCTCAACCACCAACCTGGAGGACCAGTGGATCGCTGTTGGTCTCGCCTCTACCCTTCCACCTGTCCAGCATGGGAGACCCTAACAGGAGACGAATCTCCCGCTGGCGTAGCTCTAGGGGTCCACTCAGACACACAAGGTACACAAAAATGCTGGAGAAACTCAGCGGGTGCAGCAGCATCTATGGAGCGAAGGAAATAGGCAACGTTTCGGGCCGAAACCCTTCTTCAGACTGAAGTTGCCTATTTCCTTCGCTCTATAGAAGCTGCTGCACCCACTGAGTTTCTCCAGCACTTTTGTCTACCTTCGATTTTCCAGCATCTGCAGTTCCTTCTCAAACACTGAGACACACAAGGTCCCTGACCACGACAAGGTTGCAACCCAACGGGGAGTTTGGATGAGTACTGGTCTTTCAACATTCCACAGATTTCCCGCACCATTCCTTAGACTTTTCCCCAAGTCGCCACCAACACCAGAAGGGTCTCGACCAGAAACTTCACCCATCATTTATCTCCAGAGATGCTGCCTGACCCGCTGACTTGCATAAGTCCGTACGTTCTGGAAGCAGAATTAGGCCATTCGGCCCATCAAGTTTACTCTGCCATACGATCATGGCTGATCTATCTTTCCCTCTCAATGCCATTCTCCTGCCTTCCCCCCCATAACCCCTGACACCCAGACTAGTCAAGAATCTGTCGATTTGAAGAGCTGCAATGAATATTGATTTCTCTAACTTGAAGTAACCCTTGCATCCCTTCCCTCTCCATCCCTCTCCCACCCAAGTTCTTGTACTAGCTTCAAAGTCATCTTGTTGAGTTTCATTGTCTGTAACTCATTTTCACCCAGGTCACAGCTAACAATGGCCTGTTCCCTTTATCATCGCTACTTTTGTGCATACCATTCGTTCATTTGTTCTATATTTCTCTACATCACTGTCTCTATCTCTCACTGTACCTATAACTACGCTGCAAGGGCCAGGAAGCGAGCGGGCAAGATCATCTCTGACCCCTCTCACCCTGGCCACAAACTCTTTGAATCACTTCCCTCTGGAAGGCGACTCCGGACTGTCAAAGCTGCCACAGCCAGACATAAAAACAGCTTTTTTCCACGAGTAGTAGCTCTACTCAACAGCCAAAAATCTGTAGCCTCCTTTTGCTCTGGTATTTTATTTAATTCACATGTTTAATCGATAATGTTTTATTATTAATGTTTTATGTGTCATTCCTAACTGTCACTGTATGTTGTTGTCACTTGCGGGCGGAGCACCAAGGCAAATTCCTTGTATGTGAATACTTGGCCAATAAACGTTTTCATTCATTTCCCTTTCCCCTGACTCTCAGTCAGGCCCGAAACATCACCTATTCCTTTTCTTCAGAGATGCTGCCTGACCCGTTGAGTTATCCCAGCTTTTTGTGTCTATCTTCAGTATAAACCAGACTCAGCAGTTCCTTCCTACGGCTTGCTGCTTAATTTGATTCAGGTTCTGTGTTATTACAGGTGTCAACTATAGCCCAGAGTAGAAATGAGGAATTGGGAACCGATTACAACTCTGCTCCTGACAAAACCTGTCTCCTCTGAACTTCAGGGTGTTTGGATGAATGAATGATGGATCACCATAACACATCGATTCTCCCCTCAAACCTACCACCAGGAACACACACCGTGAACAGCAGAACACAATGTGCTGGAATTAATCAGTGGGTCAGGCAGCAATTCTGGAGAAAATGAATAGGAAACGTTTCTGGTCTAGGACCAGAGGTCACAGCCTCAGAATTAAAGGGCGCTCTTTTAGGAAGGAGGTGAGGAGGAACTTCTTTAGTCAGAGGGTGGTGAATCTGTGGAATTCATTGCCACAGAGGGCTGTGGATGCCAAGTCAGTGGATATTGTTAAAGTAGAGATAGATAGATTCTTGATTAGAACGGGCATCAAGGGTTATGGGGAGAAGGCAGGTAAATGGGATTAGGAGGCAGAGATCAAACATGATTGAATGGTGGAGTGGACTCGATGGGCCGAATGGCCTGATTCTACTCCTATAATTTGAGAACCTCGGGAATAGTGGAACTCATGATGGCCCATTTGTTGGCGGGGTAAGAGGGATACAAGAATGTGAACAGTGGAACTGGTAGGATGACTGACTGGCAGGTGGGGGGAGGGGAGAGGGGGGGGGGGGGGGGGGTGGGGGAGGAAGGGAGGAGAATTCAGGAGTTATTTGAAATTCGAGAAAGAATCAAGAGAGTTTTATTGTCATGTGTCCCTGATAGGACAATGAAATTCTTGCTTGCACAACAGAATATGCAAACATAATACAGAACAGGAGATAAAGGCTCAGTGTGTCTATATAGAAATCAGTATTCTCTGTATAATTCCACATTCCATGTATTTGAAAAGTCTTGAGAGCTGGTTGAGACAGTTTCGTTACATATTTCAGGCAAAATGGCTCACAGCATCAGAGACATAGAAACATAGAAAATGGGTGCAGGAGTAGGCCATTCGGCCCTTCGAGCCAGCACTGCCATTCAATATGATCATGGCTGATCATCCAGAATCAGTACCCGGTTCCTGCTCTCTCCCCATATCTCTTGATTCCGTTAGCCCCAAGCGCTGAATCTAACTCGCTCTTGAAAACATCCAGTGAATCAGCCTCCACTGCCTTCTGCGGCAGAGAATTCCACAGTTTCACAACTCCCTGGGTGAAAAAATTTTCCTCATATCAGTACCCCTTAGTCTTAAGTGTTAAAGAATAAACTGCAGATGCTGGAAAATCGGAGGTAGACAAAAGTGCTGGAGAAACTCAGCGGGTGCAGCAGCATCTATGGAGCGAAGGAAATAGGCAACGTTTCGTGCCGAAACTCTTCTTCAGACTGGTTTTAGATGCTGCTGCACCCGCTGAGTTTCTCCAGCACTTTTGTCTACCCCTTAGTCTTAAACCGGGACCCCTGGTTCTGGACTCCCTCAACCGGGTTCGATCCTGACCTCTGGTTCTGTCTGTGTGGAGTTTGCACGTTCTCCCTGTGACTGCCTGGATTTCCTCCGGGTGTTTCGGCTTCCTCCCACATCCCAAAGATCTGCGGGTTTGTAGGATCTAGAAATTGTGTCCCCCTCCGTACAACTAGAGAAAAACATTTTTTACACAGAGAGTGGTGAATCTCTGGAATTCTCTGCCACAGAAGGTAGTTGAGGCCAGTTCATTGGCTATATTTATGAGGGAGTTAGATGTGGCCCTTGTGGCTAAAGGGATCAGGGGGTATGGAGAGAAGGCAGGTACAGGATACTGAGTTGGATCTATGGAGCGAAGGAAATGGGCGACGTTTCGGGCCGAAACCCTTCTTCAGACTGGTTTTAGATGCTGCTGCACCCGCTGAGTTTCTCCAGCATTTTTGTGCACCTTTGATTTTCCAGCATCTGCAGTTCCTTCTTAAATTCTGAGTTGGATGATCAGCCATGATCATATTGAATGGCGGTGCAGGCTCGAAGGGCCGAATGGCCTACTCATGCACCTATTTTCTATGTTTCTATGTGTGACTGGATGCTTGATGGTCGGCGTGGACTCGGTAAACATCTCTAAACTAATCTAAAATTGCTAGGTTTACATGCAGTTTTAATGAATGGATAGATGCAGCCTTAATTAAACAAAATAATTGGGCAAAAAAAGTTAATTGTACAAAATCTAAAAGGGAGGAATACAAATCTGACGTTAATCTGAGACTATTTCATCCAATCATCAACATTGACTTGTGCCAATGGACCAATCTAATCAATTATTTTTCTCTTCACTTGTAACGTGTCACAATTGGTCAAGATGTAAATATTTAATGCTCCTTATTTTCTCTCGCTGATTCCTGTAAGACCATAAGACAATGCAGCAGAATTAGGCCGTTCAGCCCATCGAGTCTACCCCGATCATGGCCGTTCTGTTTTTCCCTCACTACGCCTTTTTCCTGCCTTCTCCCTGCAACTCCAACTCCCTCTTCTCCCCTCCCCCTTCGGGCAAATAGAAACATAGAAACATAGGTGCAGGAGTAGGCCATTTGGCTCTTCGAGCCTGCACCGCCATTCATTATGATCATGGCTGATCATCCATCCATCAATGGTACAGAGGTGTGAAAACGCACACCACCAGATTCAGGGACAGTTTCTTCCCGGCTGTTATCAGGCAACTGAACCATCCTACCACAACCAGAGAGCGGTCCTGAACTACCATCTACCTCATTGGAGACCCTCGGACTATCTTTGATCGGACTTTGCTGGCTTTACCTTGCACTAGACGTTATTCCTTTATCATGTATCTGTACTCTGTAAATGGATCGATTGTAATCATGTATTGCCTTTCCGCTGACTGGATAGCACGCAACAAAAGCGCTTCACTGTACCTCGGTACACGTGACAATAAACTACACTGAACTAATTATGAGAGGCACAGATTGGGTAGTCAGTCAGAACCTTTACCGCAGGTACTAGTAGTCATAGATTTAAGGTGAGAGGGGCAATGTCTAAAGGAGATGTGTGGGGCAATATTTGTACAGGGGTGGGGGGGGGGGTTGTGGTTTCATGTAAAGTGCTACCAGCAAAGTGTGGGGGGGGGGGGGGGGGGGGGAAGGTAGATATGATAGTAGCATTGATGATACTTTTGGATAGGCACATGAATATGCATCGAGTGGAGGGATACGCAACATGTTTAGACAGATGAGAAATGATATTGGCATCATGTTAGGCATGGATATTATGGGCCGAAGGGCCTGTTCTATATTCTATGTTCCAAACACCAGCATTTGTCAAACATCCAGTTCCACAAATCTATTCAGAAAATGAAAGTACAGAAAGCGTATTTTAATTCATCATTATAATCTGCTATATTAATTACAAAGTCAACTTTATTTTCTTAAAGTGTAGGATGGAACTGCAGAAGCTGGTTTAAACGGAAGATAGACATAAGAAGCTGGAGTAACTCAGCGGGTCAGACAGCATTTCTGGAGAGAAGGAACAGGTGGCGTTTCATGTCGGGTCTGACAACAGGTGCAGGAGTAGGCCATTCGGCCCTTCGAGCCAGCACCGCCATTCAATATGATCATGGCTGATCATCCATCCATCAATGGTACAGAGGTGTGAAAACGCACACCACCAGATTCAGGGACAGTTTCTTCCCGGCTGTTATCAGGCAACTGAACCATCCTACCACAACCAGAGAGTGGTCCTGAACTACCATCTACCTCATTGGACTATGTTTGATCGGACTTTGCTGGCTTTACCTTGCACTAGACGATCATGGCTGATCACATGTCTGAAGAAGGGTCTCGAACTGAAATGTTACCTATTCCTTTTCTCTTATTTTCTTCAATTTTACTAAGGAGCATAGATAGCATCAGTACTCTAGTGTCTGGATAGGGAATGTTTTGAGGGCCATGGGATTAGTTTAGATGGGGCATCTTGGTCAGCATGAATAGGTTGGACTGAAGGGCCTGTTTCTGTGGTGTATGACTCAATGATTCAATGACTAATTGAATCGACAAGCCATTAAACGGACCAGTTATTGTCGTAATCGTGATGCATCAACTACAAAGTCATCTTGATGATTGTGAAGTGTATTGGATACAAGCAGCACAGTGGTGCAGCGGTAGAGTCACTACCTTCCAGTGCCAGGGACCCGGGCTCCATCCCAACTACGGGTGCTGTCTGTACGGAGTTTGCACGTTCTCCCCGTGACCTACGTGGGTTTTCTCCGAGATCTTCAGTTGCCTCCCACACTCCAAAGACGTACAGGTTTGTAGGTTAATTGGCTTGGTATCAATGTGAATTGTCCCTAGGATAGTGTTAGTGTGCAGGGATCGCTGGTCGGTGCAGACTCGGTGGGCCGAAAGGCCTGTTTCCACGCAGTATCATGAAATGAAACAAACTAACTAAAGGCGAGATAGCCCCTTCCCAGCTCTCCCACAGCCCACTGTCTCCGCCTCTTCCTTTCTTCTTCCCCCGCACTACATCAGTCTGAAGAAAGGTCTCGACCCGAAAAGTCACCTATTCCTTCGCTCCATAGATGCTGCCTCACCCGCTGAGTTTCTCCAGCATTTCTTTTGTCTTCCTTTAAATTTTCCAGCTTCTGCAGTTCCTTCTTAAACATCTAAAGGGGAGCAGTGATTCAAATATCGGGGGATTCATTGTAAAATGGATTGTAGCTGAGGTTTATAAGATGCTGGAATAAGCAGAAGCCTTGCAAATGTAAAGCACATCCCTGGATGAATTGATTTACTCGAAGATTCTCTTGAGCTTTGCGCTGTTTATTATTTTGCCCAAATCAAGTAGTGAATAGTGATGAATAATGTCGCCTTAACGGCCGATCGTACAGTGGCGCCTATTGGCAAGGGATACCGCTATTGAATGTCAGAAATGTTTTTGTTCATAAATCATTTTTTCCTCATATTTCCGTGGAATGTAAAAAAAACAAGCAGTCACCTCACTATGATCAATTACCGGAGTAAAACGCCACATCCCTCGTGACAAGAAGCATTTGATGGAAGAGGACGCATTAGGTGAATATTTATACAAGATTAATGGTTAGATTGCAAAGGAAAGACAATAGACAATGGGTGCAGGAGTAGGCCATTCGGCCCTTCGAGCCAGCACCGCCATTCAATGTGATCATCCCCAATCAGTACCCCGTTCCTGCCTTCTCCCCATATCCCCTATCTAGCTCTCTCATGAAAGCATCCAGAGAACCGGCCTCCACCGCCCACTGAAGCAGAGAATTCCACAGACTCACAACTCTGTGTGGGGAAAAAGTGTTTCCTCGTCTCTGTTCTAAATGGCTTACCCCTTATTCTTAAACTGTGTGGCCCCTGGTTCTGGACTCCCCCAACATCGGGAACATGTTTCCTGCCTCTAGCGTGTCCAAGCCCTTAATAATCTTGCATGTTTCAATAAGAATGGGGAAAGCACACACAGTGTTGGCACAATATTTCTAAGGGCACAATAAAGAAATTAACTTTTGTTCAATGAAGCCGAGATGGGGTTGGGTTTGACCAAAGTAGCCCTGGAGCTGATGGCCTGGTCTTTCCGGGCCTGTCCTCGTTGGGGTTTAGACTGATAGTGGGGTGGAACCTCATTGAGACTTGCCGAATAATGAAAGGCTTGGACGGAGTGGATGTGGAGAGAATGTTTCCACCAGTGGGAGAGTCTTTGACCAGAGGGCGCAGCCTCGGAATAAGAGGATGTACCTTTAGAATGGAGATGATGAGGAATTTCTGCAGTCAGAAGGTGGTGAGTCTGTGGAGGCCAAGTAATTTGGATATTTTTAAAGCACAGGTTGATTAGTAAAAGGGTACAGGAGAACAATAGACAATAGGTGCAGGCGTAGGCCATTCGGCCCTTCGAGAAGGCATGGGAATGGGTTGGGACAGAAAATTGGATCAGCCATGATTGAATGCTGCTGTAGGTTTGATGGGCTGAATGGTCCAATTCTGCTGCTATGTCTTAAGATGCGCTACAATGCTGAGAACTATATTCTGCACTCTGTATTTCCCCTTTGCTCTACCTGTTGTACTTGAGTTTGATCTGATTGTATCTATGTGTGGTATCTGGTCGGTCTGGACAGCTTGCACAACAAAGCTTTTCACTGTACCTCAGCACACGGGACAATAATAAGCCTGAACCGTGTTGCAATCGTATTCATTCATTGAAGTCATATTGCTGTATCTCTGACATTAATGTGTGTGAAGGAACGGCAGATGCTGGTTTACACCAAAGATAGACACAAAATGCTGGAGTAGCTCAGCGGGACAGGCAGCATCTCTGGGGAGAAGGAATGGGTGATGTTTCGGGTCGAGGCCCTTCTAGTCTGAAGAAGGGTCTCGGCCCGAAACATCACCTATCCCTTCTCCAGAGAAGGGTTTCAGCCAGTTGCCTATTTCCTTCGCTCCATAGATGCTCTGCACCCGCCGAGTTACTCCAGCATTTTGTGTCTATCTTTGGTGTAAACTGGCATCTGCAGTTCTTTGATGTTGAATTGATGTTTCTGCACCAATGCTCGTAGCAACAGTCTGGTTTCTTTAGGAAACGCTATTTAATAATATTTAAATTTACTTGTTCACAATTATGCTTATTTACTTGTTCACAATTATTTACTTGTTCACAATTATGGAGAGGGTCAGAACTGGACCTAGGGTTGAGATTTTTGATTGGAGAAAGGCTAACTTTGATGAGATGCGAAATGATTTAAAAGGAGTGAACTGGGACATTTTGTTTTATGGGAAAGATGTAGAAGAGAAATGGAGGACATTTAAAGGGGAAATTTTAAGAGTACAGAATCTTTATGTTCCTGTTCGGTTGAAAGGAAACAGTAAAAATTGGAAAGAGCCATGGTTTTCAAGGGAAATTGGACATCTTGTTCGGAAAAAGAAGGAGATCTACAGTAATTAGAGGCAGCATTAAGTAAATGAGGTGCTTGAGGAGTATAAGGAATGTAAAAAGAATCTTAAGAAAGAAATTAGAAAAGCTAAAAGAAGATATGAGGTTGCTTTGGCAAGTAAGGTGAAAGTAAATCCAAAGGGTTTCTACAACTATATTAACAGCAAAAGGATAACGAGGGATAAAATTGGTCCATTGGAGAGACAGAGTGGACAGCTATCTGCAGAGCCAAAAGAGATGGGGGAGATATTGAACAATTTCTTTTCTTCGGTATTCACCAAGGAGAAGGATATTGAATTATGTGAGGTAAGGGAAACTAGTAGAGTAGCTATGGAAACTATGAGTTTCAAAGTAAAAGAAGTACTGACACTTTTGAAAAATATAAAAGTGGATAAGTCTCCAGGTCCTGACAGGATATTCCCTAGGACATTGAGGGAAGTTAGTGTAGAAATAGCCGGGGCTATGACAGAAATATTTCAAATGTCATTAGAAACGGGAATAGTCCCCGAGGATTGGCGTACTGCGCATGTTGTTCCATTGTTTAAAAAGGGTTCTAAGAGTAAACCTAGCAATTATAGACCTGTTAGTTTGACTTGAGTGGTGGGCAAATTAATGGAAAAGATACTTAGAGATAATATATATAAGCATCTGGATAAACAGGGTCTGATTAGGAACAGTCAACATGGATTTGTGCCTGGAAGGTCATGTTTGACTAATCTTCTTGAATTTTTTGAAGAGGTTACTAGGGAAATTGACGAGGGTAAAGCAGTGGATGTTGTCTATATGGACTTTAGTAAGGCCTTTGACAAGGTTCCTCATGGATGGTTGGTTAAGAAGGTTCAACTGTTGGGTATACATGCAGGAGTAGCAAGATGGATTCAACAGTGGCTGAATGGGAGAAGCCAGAGGGTAATGGTGGATGGCTGTTTGTCGGGTTGGAGGCAGGTGACTAGTGGGGTGCCTCAGGGATCTGTGTTGGGTCCTTTGTTGTTTGTCATGTACATCAATGATCTGGATGAAGGTGTGGTAAATTGGATTAGTAAGTATGCAGCTGATACCAAGATAGGGGGTGTTGTGGATAATGAAGAGGATTTCCAAAGTCTACAGAGTGATTTAGGCCATTTGGAAGAATGGGCTGAAAGATGGCAGATGGAGTTTAATGCTGATAAATGTGAGGTGCTACACCTTGGCAGGACAAATCAAAATAGGACGTACATGGTAAATGGTAGGGAATTGAAGAATACAGTAGAACAGAGGGATCTGGGAATAACCGTGCATAGTTCCTTGAAGGTGGAATCTCATATAGATAGGGTGGTAAAGAAAGCTTTTGGTATGCTAGCCTTTATAAATCAGAGCATTGAGTATAGAAGCTGGGATGTAATGTTAAAATTGTACAAGGCATTGGTGAGACCAAATCTGGAGTATGGTGTACAATTTTGGTCGCCCAATTATAGGAAGGATGTCAACAAAATAGAGAGAGTACAGAGGAGATTTACTAGAATGTTGCCTGGGTTTCAACAACTAAGTTACAGAGAAAGGTTGAATAAGTTAGGTCTTTATTCTCTGGAGCGCAGAAGGTTAAGGGGGGACTTGATAGAGGTCTTTAAAATGATGAGAGGGATAAACAGAGTTGATGTGGACAAGCTTTTCCCTTTGAGAATAGGGAAGATTCAAACAAGAGGACATGACTTCAGAATTAAGGGACAGAAGTTTAGGGGTAACATGAGGGGGAACTTCTTTACTCAGAGAGTGGTAGCGCTGTGGAATGAGCTTCCAGTGGAAGTGGTGGAGGCAGGTTCGTTGGTATCATTTAAAAATAAATTGGATAGGCATATGGATGAGAAGGGAATGGAGGGTTATGGTATGAGTGCAGGCAGGTAGGACTAAGGGAAAAAAGTTGTTCGGCACGGACTTGTAGGGCCGAGATGGCCTGTTTCCGTGCTGTAATTGTTATATGGTTATATGGTTATATGCTGTTCGGTATTTCGGAATGGCAGAGAGTTAGCTGTTCAATCAGACATTCTTATTGTTGCAAAATCTCGCTGGCTGCCAAAGGCTAATAAGGAGTTGTGTGCATGTGTTTCACTTGAGCCCGCACTGATCCCTGGCTTCTGACAGTCGAACCATGCAAGTGGGTGACAAGAATGATTACCCGCCCACATCTAACAATCTACCACCCTTACTCAAGGTAGATGAACTCCAGTGATCAACGTTGCTGTTATCAGCAGGTTTGCACCTTAGCAATTTGTTTGATTAATTCCGTTCTATGTAAACCACCACGTGTATTGATTTCTTGCGATCTGTGTGGGATTGCAGCGTAATAATAATCCGTTATGGCAAGTGCTGGCGTGAGCTGCAGTCCCCATCGTCCTTGCACCGACTGAATTAGTGCCTGCAAGGATCAGCTGAAATGATTAAGAATTATTTAGATTTTAGATGTGCATCTCGGAAACACACATAGAAAATAGGTGCAGGAGTAGGCCATTCGGCCCTTCGAGCCAGCACCGCCATTCAATGTGATCATGGCTGATTGTCCAACTCAGTATTTCAGAAGGAACTGCAGATGCTGGAAAATCGAAGGTACACAAAAATGCTGGAGAAACTCAGCGGGTGCAGCAGCATCTAAAACCAGCCTGAAGAAGGGTTTCGGCCCGAAACGTTGCCCATTTCCTTCGCTCCATAGATCCAACTCAGTATCCTGTACCTGCCTTCTCTCCATACCCCCTGATCCCTTTAGCCACAAGGGCCACATCTAACTCCCTCTTAAATATAGCCAATGAACTGTGGCCTCAACTTCGTTCTGTGTCAGAGAATTCCAGAGATTTTTCTCATCTCGGTCCTAAAACGGGGCCCTTCGGCCCACCGAGTCCGTGCCCACCAGCGACCTCCCTTCCGCTTGGGTAGTTTACATCCCAGCGGTATGAACAGGCAGTCACCTCGCTATGATCAATTACCGGAGTAAAACGCCACATCCCTCGTGACAAGAAGCATTTGAAGGAATAGGACGCATTAGGTGAATATTTATACAAGATTAATGGTTAGGTTGCAGAGGAAAGTCAATAGACAATAGGTGCAGGAGTAGAGGCCATTCGGCCCTTCTAGTCAGCACCGCCATTCAATGTGATCAAGGCTGATCATCCCCCAATCAGTACCCCATTCCTGCCTTCTCCCCATATCCCCTGACTCTGCCATCTTTAAGAACCCTATCTAGCTCTCTCTTGAAAGTGTCCAGAGAACCTGCCTCCACCTGAGGCAGGGAATTCCACAGACTCTCTGTTTCCTCATCTCTGTTCTAAATGTCTTGCCCCTTATTCTTAAACTGTGGCCCCTGATATGAACATTGACTTCTCCAATTTCAGATAGTCCCTGCTTTCTCCCTCTTTCCCCTCCCCTTCCCAGCTCTCCCACTGCTTTCTTCCTCCCGCCACCCCCACATCAGTTTGAAGAAGGATCTCGACCCAAAACATCGCTTCTTTCCTTCGCTCCATAGATGCTGCCTCACCCGCTGAGTTTCTCCAGCATTTTTGTCTACCAAAGATAGCCTGAGGGTCACCGTTATTTTGAGCACTTGGAGGGTCGAGACACTTAGCATGATGTTTTCTGAGCAGCCTGATGCTTGTAATCATAGATTATTCTACAGCAAGAGGGACATAAGGCTGTAAGCCACATCGAGATTCTTGCTTGCTGATATGGCCCCTCATATTTTACAAGCTGAAAATAATTCATCTGGCAGGTCTGCGTATACATCGCTTGTACACATATACGCAGGTGCAGTAATCCTGTTATTGATTGCTTCCAGTAACTTGAAAACCAAAACCGAATATCTCTGAGAAAACCCACGCAGGGCACGGGGAGAACGTACAAACTCCGTACAGACAGCACAGCCCCCGTAGTCGGGATCGAACCCGGGGTCTCCGGCGCTGTGAGGCAGTCGCTCTACCGCTGTGCCACCGAGCTGCTGCCCCACAGCGCCAGAGACCCGGGGTCGATCCTGACTACGGGTGATGTCTGTATGGAGTTTGTACGTTTTCTCCGAGATCTTCGGTTTCCTCCCACACTCCGCAGTCATGCATAGTTAGAATGGCAGCTGTCACAGAAAATTAAAACAATTACCCTTCTCCAATGAAAACACGAGCAAGGATGTTAGCCATCGCAGAATATTAATTTGTAGAATCGACAATATCCCGTCTTCTTGAGCATCTGTGACAATTGTATAATTCCTTGCAGCTGTAACTTAATGGTTTTCTGAACTGGTAAACATTGGCTGATTTAGCGTTGAAACAAATGATCTAATCCTGGCAAACCAATCTTCCCCTGTGATAATTGTTTCATTTCACGATATCTTGAAGGCGTTTGTGAGCGACGTCTGTTATGCATTTCATTAGCAATTTCAAAACGACAACGTGACTATCTTCGAGCACATGATCGCTGTGGAGAGCCTCTTACCGGGATGTATCGCAGCGCGGTTTGGGAACAGCTCCGTCCAAGGCCCGCAAGAAATTGCAGAGAAGTGTGGACGTAGCCCAGACCATCGCACAAACCAACCTCCCTTCCATTGACTCCATCTACAGAGCGGTTGAGTTGCTGCCTTGCAGCACCGGAGACCCGGGTTCGATCCTGGCTACAGGTGCTTGTCTGTACGGAGTTTGTCCTTTTCCCCGTGATCGCCTGGGTTTTTCTCTGAGATTTTTGGTTTCCTCTCACATTCCAAAGACGTACAATTTGGAGAGTGGCGCCGTTGAGCACGGCTGCCTCGCCTGCAGCTGTTCGGCCTTCCATCCTTTAAAAACATTTTTAGTCTTAAAAAGTTTTGTTTTGGAGGTCTTTTAGTCTTTTAATGTGTCTCATCCTCGCCCCCTCCTTGCGGCCTACCATCTGGATTGGCGTGGCCTTTCCTGCCGGAGACCGGCCAGAGCTTCAGCTTCAGTGGCTGCGCAGCACTGAAGTACCATCGCGGAGCGGGCGATGCCTTACTAGGGTCACCGTGTTGGAAGCTCCAGAGTGCTGGGACTGCCGACTTCAACATCGTGGAGCTGTGCTCTGTGGAGCTTCCAGCTGCGGGCGGCGCTGACTTTAACATCGAGGAGGCCTGGGATCTTTCGCCGAGATCGCCAGTGTTGGAGCTCCGCCCAGCTCGGCCTGTGGACTTCGGGAGCCACGGTCCCCGGAGTTCTTTTTTTATTTGTATGGCTGTGCGGCAACTCAAATCTCGCTGTGCCAATCGGTACAGTTACCATAAATGTAAACTTGAACTTCTGTTGAACTTGGCTTGGCGTGTGCGTGTGTGTCTGTGCTACCATCTACCTCATTGGAGACGCTCGGTCCATGTTCAATCGGACTTTACTGGAATTATTTATCTTGCATCCCTTTGTCACGGAGCCAAGGAATAGTGACATTTCGGCCCCTGAAGAAGGGTCTCGAGCCGAAACGTCGCCTATTTCCGTCACTCCGTAGATGCTGCCTCACCCGCTGAGTTTCTCCAGCATTTTTGTCTAGCTTTGACTATTCCCCGCATCTGCAGTTCTTTCTTAAACATTCCCTTTGTCATGTATCTGTACATTGTAAACGGCTCGATTGTAATTGTGTATTGTCTTTCCGCTGACTGGATAGCACGCAACAAAAGCTTTTCACTGTACCTCGGTACATGTGACAATAAACCGAACCGTCTGGGGCGATGAAAATGTGAGTTCATCAAAAGCGTTTGTACAAATGTTGCAGGATCCATGCGGTATCACGAGAGGGTGGATGTTTCTTTGACCAGTTTATAGTTTTCTGACTGAATTATCTGTAGGGCTAGAATAACACCTTTGTTTGTAACAGCCTCAATGCTGTAATACAGCATGGAAACAGGCCATTTGTCCCTCACCTATCCATGCCGATCAAGGTGGCCCATCTGCACTAGCCCCCACCTGCCCGCGTTAGACGATAGACAATAGGTGCAGGAGTAGACCATTCGGCCCTTCAAACCAGCACCGCCCTTCACTGTGATCATGGCTGATCATCCACAATCAGTATCCCGTTCCTGCCTTCTCCCCATATCCCCTGACTCCGCTATCTTTAAGAGCTCTTATCTATCTCTCTCTCTCTTGAAAGTATCCCGAGAATTGTCCTCCACCGCCCTCTGATGTAGAGAATTCCACAGATTCGCAACTCTCTGGGTGAAAAGGTTTTTCCTCATCTCCGTTCTAAATGGCCGACCCCTTATTCTTAAACTGTGGCCCCTGGTTCTGAACTCCCCCAACATCGGGAACATGTTTCCTGCCTCTAGCGTTTCCAATCCCTTAATCTTCTGTTTCAATAAGATACCCTTTCATCCTTCTAAATTCCAGGGTATACAAGCCCAGTCGCTCCATTCTTTCAACCTGTGACAGTCCCGCCATCCCGGGAATAAACCTTGTTTGGCCATTATGCTTCTAAACCTTTCCTATCCATGTACCTGCCCCAACAACCTCACCTGGCAGTGTGTTCCATATGCTCACCTCCCTCTGTGTGGAAAAAGTTGCCCCTCTGGTTCCTATTAAATCTTTCCTCTCTCTCCTTAAACCTATATTGTCTGGTTCTTTTGAACGTTAGTTAGCTTGGCTCAAGTGCTGTGCCCGGCTGCTCATTCCATCTACCAACTACCAACAAGGTTTGCTCCTCAGTTTCCTAAATCTTTTAATTTCATGTGTTCAAAAGTGATCGGAGCAGAATTAGGCCATTTGGCCCATTAAGTCGACTCCGCCATTCAATCACGGCTGATCTATCTTCCCCTCTCAACCCCACTCTCCTGCCTTCTCCCCATAACCCCTGACACCTGTACTAATCCATAATCTGTCTCTGCCTTAAAAATATCCATTGACTTGGCCTCCACAGCCCTCTGTGGCAATGAATTTCCACTGATTCACCACCCTCTGACGAAAGAAATTCCTTCCTCATCTCCTTCCTAAAGGAATGTCCTTTAATTCTGAGGTTGTGACCTTTTATTCCATTACCTCTGGTCCTAGACTCTCCCACGTGGAAACTAGTCTCTCCACATCCACTCTATCCACTTAGTGTTATCATGTTTGCCACTTCACTCACGCCCACTGATCTGGTAAGTTGCTCTGTGAAGCATCGTTTAGCTTGTGTCCAGGTCAGCTGTAGCGTTGCATGTAGGACCTTTGTATCGCCAAGAGCTGACCATGTGTTAGAATATGGAAGGCTATATAGATTTACAGAGACTATTGTGTTAACGATCTTGGATTTGAACGTTATTTATGATGTAGACTTATCTGGAACTGTCAACATAAGGACATATCCTGCCATTTTCTTCGCTGAGTTAGAATAGGGTGACAGGGAAGATTATTGAAGGTATGTTCATGCATCAACTTGTTAGATGTGCGTGCATCAATGAGCCCCATTGATTCCCCATTGGCAAATTCTTCCTTAACCCATGGCTGAGTGCTCTAGTCAGTGGTATAAATAACAACTGTGTATTCGGAGTCATTGAAGATAGACAT
The DNA here is from genome assembly GCF_010909765.2 of Amblyraja radiata. Taxonomy (NCBI): domain Eukaryota; kingdom Metazoa; phylum Chordata; class Chondrichthyes; order Rajiformes; family Rajidae; genus Amblyraja; species Amblyraja radiata. Next base: position 3,157,685 of record NC_045975.1, on the reverse strand, counting down.
AAGCTGGAGTAAAGGACCTGTCCCACTTGAGCGTCATTTGCGCGTCACGCAGGTGGCACGCGAGGATATTGAGAATCCCCAAATACTGGGGCGCTGCGCGCTAACACGAGTCACTGCCTACGCCACCACGTCTCGCCATGCGTGCGTCATGCGTCGCGACGCGTAAACGATGTCGCGGAAATGACGTGCAAATAACGCCCCAGTGGGACAGGCCCTTAACTCAGCGGGACAGGCAGCATCTCTGGAGGGAAGGAATGGGTGACGTTTCGGATCAAGTCAAGTCAACTTTATTTGTCACGTACACATATAGGATGTGCAGTGAAATGTAAGTGGCAATGCCTGCGGATTGTGCACAAACTACAGAACAGAATAGAGCAGAACCAGTATTTACATGTTCGAAAAACATTTTTTATAAAAGACTCAACACAACAGTAAATTAGTCCCTGGTGAGATAAGAGTTTACAGTCCTGACGGCCTGTGGGAAGAAACTCCGTCTCATCCTCTCCGTTTTCACAGCATGACAGCGGAGGCGTTTGCCTGACCGTAGCCGCTGGAACTGTCCGTTGCTGTGGGGGTAGGGGTCCCCCATAATGTTGCTGGCTCTGGATCTGCACCTCCTAGCGAGGCCCTTCTTCATACTGGTTAGGGATAAGGGAAACAAGAGATATAGATGGTGATGTGGAGAGATAAAGAACAATGAATGAAAGATATGCAAAAAATTAACGATGATACAGGAAACGGGCCATTGTCAGCTGTTTGTTGGGTGAGAACGAGAAGCTGGTGTGACTTGGGTGGGGGAGGGTTGGAGAGAGAGGGGGAATGCCGGGGCTACCTGAAATTTGATAAATCAATATTCATACCACTGGGCTGTAAGCTGCCCAAGCGAAATATGTGTTGCTGTTCCTCCGATTTGCGTTTAGCCTCACTCTGACAATGGAGGTGACCTAGGACAGAAAGGTCAGTGTGGGAGTGGGAAGGAGAATTAAAATGTTCAGCAAGGGGGGTCATTATGGCATCGCTGGTAGGTAGGGTAGTAAAGAGTGCTTTAGGGTATATTGGCCTTCAACAGTCGGGGTAATGAGTATAGAAATGTAATAACCAGGAACTACAGATGCTGGTTTACCAAAGGCAATACTGGAATAACTCGACTGGTCAGGCAGCATCTCTGGAGAACATGGATGGGTGACGTTTTGGAGCGACCTGAATCCATGTTCTCCAGAGTTGCTGCTCGACTCACTGAGTTACCCCAGCATTTTATGTCTTTCTTTATTATGGGGTATCAGTGTAGTTTATGTCACGTCACGTGTATCGAGGTACAGTGAAGAGGTTTTGTTGCGTGCTATCCAATCAGCAGAAAGACGATACATGATTAATGGGCCTGTCCCAATTCGGCAATTTGTTTTCGGCGATTGCCGGCGACTCTACCGTTACCGCGGCGCCACCGTGCACTTTGTGTGTGTCTCTCTTCTGCTTTATGTGGAATTACTTTCACCACAACTCTGGCATAGTTTTCAAGTTAATGAAGCTGGTGAATGTTTCCTGTTCTGTCTCTTGTTCTGTTATATTATTTATTTTCTCTTTGACACTCTAGTACACTGCGCTCATGATACATTGATGGCTCCATTCTCTGAGAACAATCTTTCCATCTTGAGTGTGTTGGACGCACGGGTATCTGTTCTCATGTGTACCCTTCTCTGATGTTTAAGAAGGAACTGCAGATGCTGGAAAATCGAAGGTAGACAAAAATGCTGGAGAAACTCAGCGGGTTCAGCAGCATCTATGGAGCAAAGGAAATAGGCATGTTGCCTATTTCCTTATAGATTTCCTTATATTTCCCTATTTCCTTATGGATTTCCTTATATTTCCCTATTTCCTTATAGATTTCCTTATATTTCCCTATTTCCTTATAGATTTCCTTATGTTTCCCTATTTCCTTATGTTTCCTTATTTCCTTATAGATTTCCTTATATTGCCCTATTTCCTTATGGATTTCCTTATATTTCCCTATTTCCTTATAGATTTCCTTATGTTTCCCTATTTCCTTATGGATTTCCTTATATTTCCCTATTTCCTTATAGATTTCCTTATATTTTTCCCTATTTTCTTATAGATTTCCAATAGATTGCCTATTTCCCTCGCCCCATAGATGCTGCTGCACCCGCTGAGTTTCTCCAGCATTTTTGTCTACCCTTCTCTGGTCTTCATCTCCATCCGTTGTCCTGGATCGCAGCTTTCCCCCTCTGGCAGCTTGTTGTCTCCGGTGGTTGCGACACTGGTCAATGGCGTTCCCACTTCCTGACTTGTTGTGATTGAACGGGATTATCACCGCAGGAGACTTTCAGCTCCGTCGAACATTGCTAAACTAAGTTACGTTTTGCCAAACACGGACCCATGGGGGAGAACCTCCAGATAGAAGAAATGGTGCGTCACGGTGGTGCAGTGGTAGAGTTGCTGCCTCACAGCGCCAGAGACCCGGGTTCGATCCAGACTACGGGTCTCCTGTGCTGTCTGTACGGAGTTTGTACGTTCTCCCCTTGACCTGCGTGGGTTTTCTCCGAGATCTTTGGTTTCCTCGTACAGGTTTGCAGGCTAATTGGTTTGGTGTATGTTTAAATTGTCCCTGGTGTGTGTAGGATAATGTTAGTGTGCGTGGATCGCTGGTCGGTGCGAACACGGTGGGCCGAATGGCCCGTTTCCGCGCTGTATCTCGAAAAAACGAAAACAAAAGATTTCCTTATCCATGCACCTGTCCAAGTGTCTTTTAAATGCTATTATAGTTCCTCCTTCAACTCCCTCCTCTGGCAGCTCGTTCCATATACCCATCACCCTGTGTGGAAAGAGTTGCCCCTTGGGTTCCTATTAAACCTTGGCCCTTTGCCCTTAAACCCATGTCGGCCAGTTCTTTACTCCCCTACCCTGGGAGAAACACCGGATTTTCTCCGGATGCTCCGGTTTCCTCCCACACTCCAAAGACAGCCAGGATTTGGTAAAATAGTAAATTGTCCCTAGTGTGTAGGTGTAGTGTATGGGGTGATCGCTGGTCAGCGGGGATTCGGTGGACGACAAGGTCTGTATCTTTAAAGTCTAACGCAACCAGCCCAATGCAATGGTAGGAAAGAACAGCAGGTGATGCTTTAAATCAAAGGTAGACACAAAATGCTGGAGCAACTCGGCGGGACAGGCAGCGTCACGGGAGAGAAGGAATGGGTGACGTTTCGGGTTGGGTCTAAAGAAGGATCTTGATCTGAAACATCGCCCATTCCTTCTCTACAGTGATGCTGCCTGAGTTACTCCAGCATTTTGTGTCCACCAGCCTAGTGCATCTTTGACCTTTAAATGCTGCCAGGTCCAAACTTCCCCCCAAGACACATGGTCTGACCTTCCTCCTTGCCCTACTCAACACCCTCTTTTTGTCCCGTTTATCGAGGGGATTTATCGCAGTTGCTGCCTCAAAAAGGCTGGCAGTATCATCAAAGACCCACACCATCCTGGCCACACACTCATCTCCCTGCTACCTTCAGGTAGAAGGTACAGGAGCCTGAAGACTGCAACGACCAGGTTCAGGAATAACTACTTCCCCACAGCCATCAGGCTATTAAACCTGGCTCGGACAAAATCTGAACATTAATAACCCATTATCTGTTATTTGCACTTTATCAGTTTATTTATTCATGTGTTTTGTAGTCAATGCCTACTATGTTCTGTGTGCTGAAGCAAAGCAAGAATTTCATTGTCCTATCAGGGACACATGACAATAAACTTGAACTTGAACTACCCCCCCGGCAACTTTAATACCACGTAACAATGTTGTTTCACATACATGAACAACTAATGATGAACAGATACAGGTATACCAGAACCAAACACAGTCAGTCAATGAGAAAAAATATGTACAAATCCTGAATCAACACATTTACCCCCAGGGTGGTTGACATTTACCCCCTTGGGGGTACGTTTACCCCAGGTTGGGAACCCTTGCTGTCGGTCAAGGACTTGTTATCATCTTACACTTGTGAGGTCTTCTTTATTACTTTTAGAGGTACAGCATGGAAACAGGCCCTTCAGTCCACGCCAACCAAGTCACACGCGTTCTGTGTTGGCTCGAGTTCTCATCCACTGGGGGTGGGGGGGGGCAATTTACAGAGGGGCCAATTAACCTACAAACCCCAATGTTTTTTGTGGGAGGAAACCGGAGCACCCGGAGAAAACCCACGCAGGTCACGGGGAGAGCGTGCAAACTCCACATGGTTCCGTGGTCGGGATCGAGCCCGGGTCTCCTGCGCTGTGAGGCAGCGGCTCGACCCACTGCGCCACCGTGCTTGGCCTGTTACATCATTGTGGGGGAAGTCCATAAAATTTGAGACGGTGTTATCTTACTCGTAGAGTTCTAGAAGCATACAGCATGAAAACACTCCCTTCAGCCGAACTTGTCCAAGATCTAGTTCTTGTGGCTAATGGAATCGAGGGATTTGGGGAGAAAGCAGGAACGGGGTACTGATTTTGAATGATCAGCCATGCCTCATCTACCTGCAGTTGGTGCCACCTGTTTGGCCCATATCCCTCTAAACCTTTCCTATCCCGTGACGTTTCCACACAGAGCAGGAACTGTGGCCGGGCTGTTCTGGGCCTGTGACAACAGCAACCATCTGATTAGAGGCTTTCTGAGCAGCCACTCTGCCAAACATCGCAGCTTTCAAGTCGAGGCTGAAAATGATTGGATTGCTCGGTGTCTGTGGAAAGTACACGCCTGGAAAAGAGATGATAGTGGATTAACACTGATCCAGATGCCAAGTACAATATGGGTCAGAAACTTGAAACACGAAGAATAGACTATCGCTCCATCCCTCTCCCACACTCTGGGCTCATTATGAAAACCTGAAACTACAGAGGCTGTGAAAATATATAATCATCACAGAACATTATTCTGCTTCAAATGTCCAGTAGTTTAGTTTGGAGATACAGTGCGGAATCAGGCCCTTCGGCCCTCTGGGTCTGCGCCGACCAGCGATCCCCGTACACTAACACACAGACACAGACACACACACATGAGACAATTTTACATTTATATACTAAGCCAATTAACCTACAAGACGCACTGGTTTCAGTGCGTCTTTTGAGTGTGGGGGGGGAACCGAAGATCTTGGAGAAAACCCACGCAGGTCACGGGGAGAACGTACAGATGGCGCCCGTGGTCAGTATCGAACCCGGGTCTCTGCCGCTGCGAGCACTGTAAGGCAGCAACACCGTGGTGCCACCTGCCACCCTAATAGCTGTAATAGTTTGATTTTTGGTGGATTTTCAAGTACTTTGAAAGGGAATGGGGGATTGGATATAAGGGACTATACATGATTACAATCAAGCCATCCCCAGTGTACAGGGTAGAATGTTTAGTGCAAGGTAAAGTCTGATTAAAGAGGTCTCCAATGAGGTAGATTGGAGGTCAGGACTGCTCTCTAGTTGGTGGTAGGACGGTTCAGTTGCCTGATAACAGCCGGGAAGAAACTGTCCCTGAATCTGGACGTGTGCGTTCGTTTTCACACTTCTGTACCTCTTGCCTGATGGGAGAGGGGAGAAGAGGGAGTGGCTGGGCTGAGACTGGTCCTTGATGATGCTGCTGGCCTTGCCGAGGCAGCGTGAGGTGTAGATGGAGTCAATGGGAGGGAGGCTGGTTTGTGTGATGGTCTGGGCTGCGTCCACAATTCACTGCAATTTCTTGCGGACTAGGATGGAGCTGCTGTTCCCAAACTGTGCTGTGATGCGTCCCGATAAGATGCCTTCTACGGCGCATCTGTAGACGTTGGTGAGGGTTGTTGGGGACTTGCTGAATGTCCTAAGCCTTCTAAACAAGAAGATGCATTAGTGTGTTTTCCTGGCCATTGCTTTGAGGTGTCTGGTCCAGAACAAATTGCCAGTGATATTTACTCCTAATAACTTGAATCTATCAGCTCAGTTTAGTTTATTGTCACGTGTACCATCGACAATAGGTGCAGGAATAGGCCATTCGGCCCTTCCATTCATTGTGATCATGGCTGATCATCCACAATTAGTAACCCGTTCCTGCCTTCTCCCCATATCCCCTGACTCCGCTATCTTTAAGAGCCCTATCTAGCTCTCTCTTGAAAGTATCCAGAGAACTGGCCTCCACCGCCCTCTGAGGCAGAGAATTCCACAGACTCACAACTCTCTGTGAGAAAAAATGTAGTCTCCGTTCTAAATGGCTCAATTCTAAAAAAGTACCGAGATTCCCCCTAACTTTTCTAAACTCCAGCGAGTACAGGCCCAGTGCCGACAAACGCTCATCATAGGTTAACCCACTCATTCCTGGGATCATTCTTGTGAACCTCCTCTGGACCCTCTCTAGAGCCGGCACATCCTTCCTCAGATAGGGGGCCCAAATTTGCTCACAATTTGTTGTAGATCATCTGGTTTCGAACTAGCTGAGCGTTATAAAATGTCAGGGCAGATGTGGACTTGAGATCATTGATTGTTAATTTAAAGCAAACTCTTTAAAGCAACAAACTCTCAAATCTAGGCAAATGCTTCCGTTCCCACATCCACCCCCTGCCCAGAAACTCATTGAATATGTAATAAATGCTGCACATTGCTGCACAAACTACACGACTCGTTCAGCCCGAGGCAAACAAACAACGCTGGAGTTCAAATTATCAACGTCAAATTCTTTCTTGACGAAAGAGATAATCATAGTAACCTCTCCAACCAAATCAGTTTACAGTTTAGTTTATTGTCACGTGTACCGAGGTACAGTGAAAAGCTTTTGTTGCGCGCTAACCAGTCAGCGGAAAGACAATACATGATTACAATCGAGCCATTTACAATGTACAGATACATGATAAGGGAGTGATGTTTAGTGCAAGGTAAAGCCAGCAAAGTCCGATCAAGGTACACAAAATTGATGGGGAAACTCAGCGGGTGCAGCAGCATCTATGGAGCGAAGGAAATAGGCGACGTTTCGGGCCGAAACCCTTCTTCAGACCGATCAAAGTCCGATCAAGGATAGTCCGAGGGTCACCAATGAGGTAGATAGTAGTTCAGGACTGCTCTCTGGTTGTGGTAGGATGGTTCAGTTGCCTGATAACAGCTGGGAAGAAACTGTCCCTGAATCTGGAGGTGTTTAAGAAAGAACGGCAGATGCTGGAAAAAATCGAAGGTAGACAAAAATGCTGGAGAAACTCAGCGGGTGAGGCAGCATCTATGGAGCGAAGGAATAGGTGATGTTTCGGGACGAGACCCAAGGGTCACCTGTTCCTTAGCTCCATAGATGCTGCCTCGCCCGCTGAGTTTCTCCAGCATTTTTATCTACCTTCTGAATCTGGAGGTGTACGTTTTCACATTTCTGTACATCTGGGATAGGGGAGAGGAGGGAGTGGCCAGAGTGCGACTGGCCCTTGATTATGCTGTTGGCCTTGCCGAGGCAGAATGGAGTCGACGGAAGAGAGGTTGGTAGTCAGGCATCCTCATTGTATTCTGGGGTATGCGTGCTAATTTGCTCCCTGGAGGATGGAGATGATAGTTGGAAGAAGCCAATGCAAAAACTATTTTGAACGTAGAAAATAGGTGCAGGAGGCCATTCGGCCCTTCGCGCCAGCACCGCCATTCATTGTGATCATGGCTGATTGTCCCCAATCAATAACCCGTGCCTGCCTTCTCCCCACATCCCTCGACTCCACTAGCCCCTAGAGCTCTATCTAACTCTTTCTTAAATCCATCCAGTGACCTGGCCTCCACTGCCCTCTGTGGCAGGGAATTCCACAAATTCACAACTCTCAGGGTGAAATTATCTTTTTCTCACCTCAGTCTTAAATGGCCTCCCCTTTATTCTAAGACTGTGGCCCCCTGGTTCTGGACTCGCCCAACATTGGGAACATATTTCCTGCATCTAGCTTGTCCAGTCCTTTTATAATTGTATATGATTCCATAAGATCACCCCTCATCCTTCCAAACTCCAGTGAATGCGAGCCTAGTCTTTTCAATCTTTCCTCATACGACAGTCCCAGGGATCAATCTCGTGAACCTACACTGCACTGCCTCAATCACAAGGATGTCCTTCCTCAAATTAGACCTATTCATAGTGGAACAAGGATAGGAGAGAAAGCTGGAATAAATCACTGGGATATGGATAGCCTGCTGGAGAGAGTAAAACAAGGATGTTAAAGCTACTGAATTAACTCTTCACACTGTCCTGACTCACCTGGACAGACAGGGCACGTACGTGAGGATTCTCTTCGTTGACTATAGCTCTGCATTCAATACGGTCATCCCCACCAAGCTCACCACCAAACTCCACCAGCTAGGCCTCAGCTCGCCGATATGCGATTGGATCCTGAACTTTCTGACGGAGCGACCGCAGGCAGTGAGACTGGGCCCGCACCTGTCCTCCACTATCACCCTGAGCACTGGCACACCACAGGGCTGTGTACTAAGCCCCATGCTCTACTCCCTCTTCACTCACAACTGTGTTCCTGCATTCGACACCAACACCATCGTGAAGTTTGCAGACGACACAACAGTGATTGGGCTGATCACCAACGGTGATGAAACAAAATACAGAGCGGAGGTGCAGAACCTGGCGGACTGGTGCGCCAATAACAACTTGGCACTAAACACCTCCAAGACCAAGGAGCTGATTATTGACTTCAGGAGGTCCCATAATGGAGAATACACCCCAATCTCCATTTACGGGGAAAGTGTGGAGAGAGTGTCCAGCTTTAAGTTTCTGGGCACTCACATTTCAGAGGACCTCACATGGTCCACCAACACCGCTGCACTGGTCAAGAAGGCACAGCAACGACTGTTCTTCCTGAGGACATTAAACAAGACTGGTCTGCCCCAACAGCTGCTGACAACGTTCTACCGCTGCACCACAGAGAGCATATTAACGTATGGCATCTCTGTGTGGTATCTCAGCTGCACGGAGGCGGAGAGGAGAGCTCTTCAGCGCGTCGTCCACAGAGCGCAGAGGATTATTGGGACACAGCTACCAGCCTTGGAGGGCATCTACCACACACGGTGCCTCAGGAAGGCCGTCAGCATCCATAAAGACTCATCACACCCTTGTAACGGACTGTTCGAACTACTTCCCTCCGGAAGACGTTACAAGGCCTTCTACGCCCGAACCTCCAGACTCAGAAACAGCTTTATTCCCAGAGCTATAGCGGCTCTGAACCGGCCCTGCTGAGTGCCCCCCACCCCCCCCTGGACTGTCTCCCTCGGATGGTCACGACACACAGCTTATTTATTTATTTTACTTTTCTTTTTCATCGGTTGGAGCTGCATACTAAATCTCGTTGCACTGACGTGCAATGACAATAAAAGATATTATTATTATTATTATTATTATTATTGTTATTAACTGTGCAGGCTTGATCCCAAAATAACCGGGTACATACAACAGAACCAGCTATTTTGGACTGGACGGGAAGCGGGAAGATTTAATAGGAACCTGAAGGTCAACTTGTTCACACCAAGGGAGGTGGGTGTATGGAACGAGCTGCCGGAGAAGGTAGTTGAGGCAGGGCCTATTGGAGATGGATAGGACATGTTTGGAGGGATAAGGGCCAAATGCAGGCAGGTGGGACATGTGGGCTGGCATGGGCAAGTTGGGCCGAAGGGCCTGTTTCCACGCTGTCTGACTCGAACAGCTTTTTTGACATAAACTCCTCATAACCTTTGCATTTGGCAAGTTGTTCTAAGTTGACGAAGAGGGGAATTGATTAGGCGATGTTATGAAGCACCACAGGATGAGTTTGCTCGTAACATCAGTGGAGATATACAGTAATTAACTGGCCTGTGTTGGTTTCAACTGTGTGTGTGTGTCTCACATTCAAGCTGACTCGTTCTCTGAGTCAGCGCCTGTGCAGGAAACGGAAATAAATTAGAAAAATGATAATTTAAAAATATACTTCTAATAGACTGCTAATGGTGGCACAACATGTGGCAAACAGTGTGGGAAGGAACTGCAGATGCTGGTTTAAATCTGTGGGCTAGCGGAATCAGGGGTTATGGGGAGAAGGCAGGCACGGGTTACTGATTGTGGATGATCAACCATGATCATATTGAATGGCGGTGCAGGCTCCAAATGGCCTCCTCCTGCACCTATTTTCCATGTTTCTATGTAAACTGAAGATAGACACAAAATGCTGGAGTAACTCAGCGGGCCAGGCAGCATCTCTGCAGTCTGAAGAAGGGTCTTGACCCGTAACGTCAGCTGTTCCTTTTCTTCAGAGTTGCTGCCTGACCCACTGGGCTACTCCAGCTTTTTTGTTTCTACCTTAGGAATCATTTTTTGTTTAGTTTGCTTTGGAGATACAGAGTGGAAACGGGCCCTTCGGCCCAGCGAGTCCATGCCGACCCGCACACTGCTTCTATGCTAGCACAGCTTCTGCATCCTACATGCAAGGGGCAATGTACAGAGGGCAATTAACCTACAAACCTGTACGTCTTTGGAGCGTGGGAGGAAACCGGAGTACCCGGAGAAAACCCACGCGGTCACATACCTCACACAGACAGCGCCCGTAGTCAGGATGGAACCCGGGTCTCTGGCGTTGTGAGGCAGCAACTCTACCGCTGCCTTCCTTTTGTTTTAATACTTTCTGATGAGCAATACAGGCGTATTGTGTGTGTGTGTGTGTGGGGGGGAAGTGTTGATAGAACAGATGTAGCGTGGGAGTGGGAAACAGTTAAAATTAAACTACTTTGTTTCCCACTACACTGTTGCTCCAATAGACATAGAAACATAGAAAACAGGTGTAGGAGTAAGCCATTCGGCCCTTCGAGCCTGCACCGCCATTCAATATGATCATGGCTGATCATCCAACTCAGTATCCTGTACCTGCCTTCTCTCCATACCCCCTGATCCCTTTAGCCACAAGGGCCACATCTAACTCCCTCTTAAATATAGCCAATGAACTGGCCTCAACTACTTCAGCTGTTCCTTTCCTTCAGAGTTGCTGCCTGACCCACTGGGCTACTCCAGCTTTTTTGTTTCTATCTTAGGAATCATTTGTTGTTTAGTTTGCTTTGGAGATACAGAGTGGAAACAGGCCCTTCGGCCCAGCGAGTCCATGCCGACCCGCACACTGCTTCTATGCTAGCACAACTTCCGCACCCTACATGTCGGGATCGAACCCGGGTCTCTGGCGCTGTGAAGCAGCAACTCGATTGGTGTGCTATACCCTGTGTCTATCTTGGGTGGAAAAACCAGCAGCTGCAGTTCCTTCCTACACAAAGCAGCACCGACGATGGGCCGAGTGGCCTCATCCTACACCACAGCAATTCCACTACTCTGTGGTTTTCACGTCTCTCTGGTTTCTGTGTCCACCCACCAGAAGCTGTTCAATTACTGGTTGGCTAGCTTTAAGAGATCTCTCTGCTCTAAGAGTCTCGCTGGCCACCAGGCAGCCTTCCTGTGTTGGATTGCTTCCCACTCCTGCTGGAAACGATTCGCTGACATTTATCCGTCGTTAACGGGAAGATATCTGCCACGCTCCGACAGACGTGCATCCAAACTGTCCTGTCCCATTTGCAGGCTGATCGGGTCAAAAATCATTCTGTGAAAGACCAGCAAATCACAGATAAGTGGAAGTGGCTGCTCCAGTTAAAGTGACGGAATATGCAGATGGTTTTCCAATGATTAAGCAGCGAACAAAACAGATAAAACAGTTACCAATCGAGAGCGAACCAGAAGGGAAATGAACATTTATAATTCCAAAATATGATAACCTCAATCTTTTTAGAAGGATCTCAAATGTCAGCTTTTTCTTCATCGTCTGAGGATAAACTGCAACGGATAAACATTCCACGTCGAAGGCATGAAGTTGAATGAATTGTAATCGGATTATCTACATTCTTTCAAGGTTTGGTTTCCATCCGAGGAACAATTCTGCTTCATAAACCTTCCTAAAGCAGTTCATCGCCCACTGCATGGCACACACTCCTCACCAGTGACTCCATCTGGACTTCAACTTGCCTCAGTAAGGCAGCCAACATCATCACAGACTTGCCCCACCCCCAGTCATTCCTTCTTCTCACCGCTCCCGTCCGACAGAAGGTACAGAAGCTTGAAAGCGCGCACCACCAGACTCAGGAACAGCTTCTTCCCCTCTGTTATCAGGCTTCTGACGGTCCTTCCATAAGCTAGGGTACTGCCCGATTCACCTCTAACCCATTGCGGACATTGGACTTTGTCTCTGGAACTGGTGATCTGTTGTGGTGTCTGAACATGGGTCCCAACCCGAAACGTCACCTATCCATGTTCTCCACAGATGCTGCCTGACCTGCTGAGTTACTCCAGCACTCTGTGTTCTTTTTCATGGGACATCTGGCACAAATCCAAGACTAAGAGCAGAAATCAAGGTGGTGCAGCGGTAGAGTTGCTGCCTCGCAGCGCCAGAGACCCTGGTTCGATCCTGACTACGGGTGCTGTCTGTATGGAGTTTGTACGTTCACCCCGTGACCTGCGTGGGTTTTTCCCGGGTGCTCCGGTTTCCTCCCACACTCCAAAGACGTGTAGGTTAATTGATTTCTGTAAATTGTAAATTATCCGTAGTGCGTAGGTTAGTGCTAGTATATGGGGTGATCGCCGGTTGGGGCGGACTCGATGGGCCGAAGGGCCTGCTTCACCGCTGTATCTCTAAACGAGCACCTCGTATTTTGCTCTGAGTAGCCAACAACCCAGTGGTATGTACAGTGAACTCCCTCACTTTAAGTAACTTCATCCCATACTCCCCTCCCCTTCTCTCCGCCCTCACTGCTTTTTTCCCTTCCTCCTCCCTGCTCGTTTTCCACAGATCTCCACCTCGTTTCTCTTGATCCCACCTTCCCCAGCCAACAATGGGCCTACCTGGCACTGCCCATGTCGAGGTCGTGTGTGTGTGTGTTCTCAATGGGCCGAATGGCTTGTTTCTGCGCTGTTTCTCCAAAACGTCAATTCTATTCGTCACTGAACTAAGGTGAAATGCCCATCAGTCAGTATAATTGTTACACAAACAAGCTGGAGAAACTCAGCAGGTGCAGCAGCATCTATGGACGAAGGGAAAAGGCAACGTTTCGGGCCGAAACCCTTCTTCAGACAATAAGTATAATTGTTATGTTTTAAATCAATGGGAAAATAGTACGGGTGAACTCGGGGCAAAGACACAAAGAGATACAGCTACAGATGATAAAGGGCCTGTCCCACTTATGCAACCTTTACAGGCGACTGCCAAAATTAGGTCGCCAACATTTTCAACACGTTGAAAATTCAACGGCGACCAGAAAGACGCTACGACTCTTTGGAGACCTCTCACGACCATACAGGTGACCCCTGGCGACATGTCGCGGGTGACCTCTCACGACCGTCGGAGACCGCTCGCGACCATACAGCCTGCACGGCCGTGAGAGATCTCCAAAGAGTCGTAGCGTCTTTCTGGTCGCCACTGAATTTTCAACATGTTGAAAATTTCGGCAACCTATGGCGCGTGCCGGCAGTCGCCTGTAAAGATCGCGTAGGTGGGACAGGTCCTGTAAGGAACCGAAACGTCACCTATTCCTTCGCTCCATAGATGCTGCCTCACGCGCTGTGTTTCTCCAGCATTTTTGTCTACCAGCTACAGATAATCTTACCTTTATGCAGGGAAATCTGCCTTCTATGAATCTTACTCTGTGATCTCTCAAATTTTTCAAATCTCTCTATTATTTCCCCAGGGCAGTATAATATTTATCTTTTCATTGCGTGGTTACTGTATAAACAGTTGGTTTATATATTCCAGTGTAAAATAAAGAAAAAAGCACGTTCACATGGCTGGTAGCTCAGAATAGCTCAATAAAAGTAATCTGTTTTTCAGACATTAGTGATTATCTCGGTAATGATGGCTGAGCAGTACATAGAAAATAGGTGCAGGAGCAGGCCATTCGGCCCTTCGAGCCTGCACCGCCATTCAATATGATCATGGCTGATCATCCGACTCAGTATCCTGTACCTGCCTTCTCTCCATACCCCCTGATCCCTTTAGCCACAAGGGCCACATCTAACTCCCTCTTAAATATAGCCACTGAACTGGCCTCAACTACCTTCTGTGGCAGAGTTCCAGAGATTCACCACTCTCTGTGTGAAAAATGTTTTTCTCATCTCTGTCCTAAAGGTTTTCCCCTTTTTTCCTTAAACTGTGACCCCTTGACCTGGACTTCCCCAACAATCTTCCTGCATCTAGCCTGTCCAACCCCTTAAGAATTTTGTAAGTTTCTACAAGATCCCCCCTCAATCTTCTAAATTCTAGCGAGTACAAGCCGAGTCTATCCAGTCTTTCTTCATATGAAAGTCCTAACATCCCAGGACATCGTAGTGGATGGGAACTGGCCAGTTGCCCATCCATGTGCTGCCTTCACCACGATGAATGATCAGGCCCAACAGAGCATTTATTCTCAAATCATGTCCTCTTGTTTGAATCTTCCCTACTCTTTTCCCATTGAGAGTAGGGAGGATTCAAACAAGAGGACATGATTTGAGAATTAAGGGACAGAAGTTTAGGGGTAACATGAGGGGGAACTTCTTTACTCGGAGAGTGGTAGCTGTGTGGAATGAGCTTCCAGTGGAAGTGGTGGCGGCAGGTTCGATTTTGTCATTTAAAAATAAATTGGATGGGTATATGGACGGGAAAGGAATGGAGGGTTATGGTCTGAGTGCAGGTAGATGGGACTAGTTGAGAGTAAGTGTTCGGCACGGACTAGATGGGCCGAGATGGCCTGTTTCCGTGCTGTAATTGTTATATGGTTATAGTTAAGAAGGAACTGCAGATGCTGGAAAATCGAAGGTAGACAAAAATGCTGGAGAAACTCAGCGGGTGGGGCGGCATCTATGGAGCGAAGGAAATAGGCAACGTTTCGTCCCGAAACGTTGCCAATTTCCTTCGCTCCATAGATGCTGCCTCACCCACTGAGTTTCTCCAGCACTTTTGTCTAGGCCCAACAGAGCACTTGGGTTGATTTAACTGATTGACTCTAAAGTACCCGAACAAATTGAAAGAGTATTCTCTACTTTGACAGGTGGGCTAAAATGACAAGTAATTGAATTGGAAATAACAGCAACTGATAGTGTTTTCTTCATTCTAAATACCAGTGATCGTCCCGTACTTCAGCTCTGTGTGTGTGTGTATATACACACACACACACACACGCACACACACGCTTGTCTGTACAGAGTTTGTACGTTCTCCCCGTGACCTGCGTGGCTTTCCTCCGGGTGCTCCGGTTTCCTCCCACTCTCCAAAGACGTGCAGGTTGGTAAGCTAATTGGCTTGGTGAAATGCAAATTGTCCCCAGTGTGTGTGTAGGATAGTGCTTGTGTGCGGGGTGATCGCTGGTCGGCGCGGATTCGGTGATAACCCCGAACCGTTGACTGGATATCACGCAACCAAAAAGCTTTTCACTGTGCCTCGGTACACGGGACTGAACTAAGACTCCTAGATCAATAGGAAGCGAGTTGATTTGAGGAAAGCTGTGAAATGATTGCTCTCCTTAAAGGCATGAGAACAATACGGTGTTGCTATCAGAGCAGCCGTCACCTTTAATTACATCAGGCCCGCTGCTGATCAATAGCTCTGCTCCACAACATCATCTATGAAATGGAACTGCAGGAGGAAACCCAAGATGGATTTTTCCCAGCTTGTATCTCTCGGGGCTAACGGAATCGATGGATATGGGGAGAAAGCAGGAATGGGGTACTGATTTTGGATGATCAGCCATGATCATATTGAATGGCGGTGCTGGCTCGAAGGGCCGAATGGCCTACTCCTGCACCTATTGTCTATGTTTTTGCATTTGGCTCTCTGCAGCAGTAACCATGAGTCCTTTGTTCCAAAGCTGATTGCTGTAATTTTTAGTTTAGGGACACAGCGCGGAGACAGAGCCTTCAGCACACCGAGTCCTCACAGACCAGCGATCACCCCGTACACTAACACGCTCTCACACTCTCATGCTCTCATTCTCTCACTCTCTCCACATAGTCAGGATCGAACCAGGGTGGCGTAGTTGTAGAGCTACTGCCTCACGGCATTAGAGACCCGGGTTCGATCCTGACTACGGGCGCTATCTGTACGGAGTTTGCACGTTCTCCCCCATGACCTGCGTGGGTTTTCTCCCACATCCCAAAGTCATACAGGTCTGCAGGTTGTTCGGCCCTCTGTAAATTGCCCCCGGTGTGTAGGGAGTGGATGAGAAAGTGGGAGAACATCGATCTAGTGTGAACGGGTGATCGATGATCGGTGTGGGTTTAGTTTAGTTCACATTCATAACTGATAGGAGCAGAATTAGGCCATTCGGCCCCCTTCAAGTCTACTCCGCCATTCAATCATGGCTGATCTATCTTTCCCACTCAACCCCATTCTCCTGCCTTCTCCCCATAACCCCTGACACCCATGCTAGTTTAGAGATACAGCGCAGACACACGCAGGCCCTTCAGCCCACGGAGTCCCTGCTGATCAGCGATCCCGGGCACACTCTGCATGTTGGTCCCAGAAGTGGATCTGCAATTATTGATTCCAATCGCACCATTCTTTTAAATCTTTATTTCAACAGCAACATTTTCTCATTGGAGACCCTTGGACTATCTTTGAACGGATTTTATTGGACTTTATCTTGCACAGAACGTTATTCCCTTTATCCTGTGTCTGTACACTGTGGACGGCTCTATTGTAATCATGTGTTGTCTTTTCAATGCCTGGATAGCACGCACCAAAATAACTTTTCACTGTACCTCAGTACACGTGACAGAAATATTATAAACTAATATATAATGGCACAATCTCTTTTTCATCTCTTTTTCTTATTTTTAGTTAGTTTAGTGTTTTGTTTTGAGGAGTTCTAGCTTTTTTATGTGTGGGGGGGGGGGGGGGGAGGGGGAAACTAATAGGGTCCCTACCTGGTCGGAGATGCAGCTTTTCTCCGGGCTGCAGCTTCGACCCGTCCCCGCAGCCTACCAGTGGGCCTGGAGCGGCATCTCCTGAGGGGACCGCCTGGAGCTTCGGCATCGGCGGCGGCGGCGGCACCGGCTCAGCAGCGGTACCGGCTCGGCATCGGCGGCGGCGGAGCTGCGGGTCGGAGGACGGCGGTGCAGCGCTGGAGCGCCATTGCGGGGCTGGCGGTGACTTCGCTGAAACTCCGGTAACTGGAGCTGGGTCCGTTGCGGAGCTGCGGGTCTGTGGAGCGGCTGCGGGCGGCGGTGCTGAACTTTCCATCGGGAGCCTGGGATCTCCTGATGAGATCGCCAGTTGAGCTCCATTCGGCGCGGCCCTGTCGGCTCCGGAAGCCACGGTCTCGAGTAAGGAGGCCCGACTATGGGTGGACATGGGGATGGGACTGGACTTTGTGCCTTTCCCCACAATGGGAACCATTGTGGGGGGATGTTTTGATGTTGAAACTATTTATTACTGTCATGTTGTATTCTTTTTTTTATGTGCTGCATGGC
Organism: Amblyraja radiata; assembly: GCF_010909765.2. NCBI lineage: Eukaryota > Metazoa > Chordata > Chondrichthyes > Rajiformes > Rajidae > Amblyraja > Amblyraja radiata. The sequence goes on along the minus strand of NC_045975.1, from coordinate 3,140,227 downwards.
AAAAAGAATTTCACTACACCTAAAGGTGTATGTGACCAAATAAATTTGAACTTGAACTTGGAACTTGAACAAGTCAAGTGAATGCGTTCTATTAGCCTACAAACCCACATGTCTTTGGGGTGTGGGAGGAGCCCCAAGCGGTAACAGGGAGAACGTGCAAACTCCACACATACAGCACCCGAGGTCAGGATCATTCTTATGGTTGTTACCTTTTTCCAGCTCACAAAGATCTATTCTACATCTTCCTTGAACTCCCATTCCTGTTTTCACACCTTACACTTCCTTATCTATGTGTGTCTTCCTCTCCCCTGATATCCGTCTGAAGAGGGGTTTCGACCCCAAATGTCAACAATCCATATTCTCCAGAGATGCTGGCTGAATTACTCCAGCACCTTGTGTCTTTAGTTCCGAGATACAGCGCAGAAACAGGCCCTTCGGCCCACCGAGTCCGCGCCGACCAGCGATCCCCGCACACTAACACTATCCTACACACACACACACACACTAGGGACAAAACCAATTAGCCTACAAACCCTGTACGTCTTTGGTGTGTTGGAGGAAACCTGGAGAAAACCCACGCAGGTCCATAGGGAGAACGTACAAACTCTGTACCACTGAATGGTGGAGAAAAGTAGTCTTTAAGAAGGAACTGCAGATGCTGGAAAATCGAAGGTAGACAAAAATGCTGGAGAAACTCAGCGGGTGCAGCAGTATCTATGGAGCGAAGGAAATAGGCAACGTTTCGGGCCCAAACCCGGAAGGAAATAGGCAACGTTTCGGGCCGAAACCCGAAGGGTTTCAGACCGAAACGTTGCCTATTTCCTTCGCTCCATAGATGCTGCTGCACCCGCTGAGTTTCTCCAGCATATTTGTCTACCTTCGATTTTCCAACATCTGCAGTTCCTTCTTAAACAATTCAGTTTCGTTTAGTTTAGTTTAGAGATACAGCACGGAACCAGGCCCTTCGGCCCACCGAGTGGGCACCGACCAGCGATTCCCACGCACTAACACTATCCGACACACATTAGGGACAATTTACACATACACCAAGCTAATTGGCCTACATACCTGCACGTCTTTGGAGTGTGGGAGGAAACCGAAGCTCTCGGAGAAAACCAACGTCTTTAAGAAGGAACTGCAGATGCTGGAAAATCGAAGGTAGACAAAAATGCTGGAGAAACTCAGCGGGTGCAGCAGCATCTATGGAGCGAAGGAAATAGGCAACGTTTCGGGCCGAAACCCTTTGGGTTTCGGTCCGAAACGTTGCCTATTTCCTTATAGATTTCCTTATATTTCCCTATTTCCTTATAAATTTCCAATAGATTGTCTATTTCCTTCGCTCCATAGATGCTGCTGCAAACGCTGAGTTTCTCCAGCATTTTCATCTACCGAGAAAATAAGTCTGTTGGGTAGTTGTTGAGGTGAGGTTCTAATCAAGCAGACTGCCTTGTTCAGACCAGAGTCTCGCTTCTTGTTCTTGGAGTCCCATGATTATTTATTCTTGTTGCCAGTGTAGATCAGTGCATGCTCCTTTAACATAGTGACCTCACCACTACTAACCACTCCCTATTATCTTCAGTATAACTGTAGCCTCCCCACGTCCCTCTCGCTCTCTAGCTCCAGTGACAGACCACGGACAGCTAGGGGACGGTGTGTGTTTTATACCAGTGTCTATAATAAAACATGTAGTGAAGACCACGCGTGTTTGGAAGTCATTACACCAGAACCCAATTTGCAAAACTCTAAATGGATGGAACATCATTGGCATGAGACATAGACTTTATTTTTAAATGAAATAATTTTATTTGTATACCACAGAGTACATTTTCATTCATGACTGCTGTTTTTCTTGCGTCTTACCAAAATATCCACGTTAAACTATATGGTGTGTGAGAATGTATATTTCCCTGCCTAAGATATGAAATATATTTATTGCTCTATGCTGAAGCTGTTTTTTTGTCTTTCAAAAGAGAAGGACTTTTCAAGGGGCTTTTGTTGTGCTAAATAATAGATTTTTAGCAAAATTGAAGCTTGTGGGATTAAAGGGTCGTGTGGGTTTTCTCCGAAATCTGCAGTTGATATTTGTTGGGTTTAAATGTTAAAACAACACATGAAAATCCTAGTAGTTGAGTAGTTTACACCCCAGCGGTATGAACATTGACTCCTCTAACTTTCATATGAAGAAAGACTGGGATAGACCCGGCTTGTACTCGCTAGAATTTAGCAGATTGAGGGGGGATCTTATAGAAACTTACAAAATTCTTAAGGGGTTGGACAGGTTAGATGCAGGAAGATTGTTCCCGATGTTGGGGAAGTCCAGAACAAGGGGTCACAGTTTAAGGATAAGGGGGAAGTCTTTTAGGACCGAGATGAGAATTTTTTTTTTTCACACAGAATCTGTGGAATTCTCTGCCACAGAAAGTAGTTGAGGCCAGTTCATTGGCTATATTTAAGCGGGAGTTAGATGTGGCCCTTGTGGCTGAAGGGATCAGGGGGTATGGAGAGAAGGCAGGTTGGTACAGGATACTGAGTTGGATGATCAGCCATGATCATATTGAATGGCTGTGCAGGCTCGAAGGGCCGAATGGCCTACTCTGCACCTATTTTTTATGTTTCTATGTTTCAGATAGCCCTTGCTTTCTCTCTCCATCCCCTTCCCAGTTCTCCCACCAGTCTTACTGTCTCCGACTACATTCTATTTCTGCCCTGCCCCCTCCCCTGACATCAGTCTGAAGAAAGGTCTCGACCCGAAACGTCGCTCATTCCTTCTCTCCAGAGATGCTGCCTGCGAGTGCCGCTGGGTTACTCCAGCATTTTGTGTCTACCTTGGATTTAAACCAGCGTCTGCAGTTCTTTCTAACACATGAAAACCTGAATCTAGCCTGCCCTATAGCTCAGTCCCTCGAATCCTGGCAACATCCTCATAACGTTACAGAAGTTAATTCAGCATCTCTCGCTCGCTGGCTCAGGGGCCGTGTTGGAGTCTAACGCAAACTCTCCGATCTTAAGAATAAGGGGTAAGCCATTTAGAACGGAGACGAGGTAACACTTTTTCTCACAGAGAATGGTGAGTCTGTGGAATTCTCTGTGAGAACTGGCCTCAACTACTTTCTCTGCCGGTTCTCTGGATACTTTCAAGAGAGAGCTAGATAGGGCTCTTAAAGATAGCGGAGTCAGGGGATATGGGGAGAAGGCAGGAATGGGGTACTGATTGGGGATGATCAGCCATGATCACATCTGTCTCCTCAGATTCTGGTGAACTTCTACCACTGCACCATCGAGAGCATCCTTACCAACTGTATCACAGTATGGTACGGCAACTGCTCTGTCTCCGACCGGAAAGCACTGGGCGAAAATTGCCCAACGCATCACCGGTTCCTCACTCCCCTCCATTGAGTCTGTCCAAAGCAAGCGTTGTCTGCGAAGGGCGCTCATCATCGCCAAGGACTGCTCTCATCCCAGCCACAGGCTGTTTACTCTCCTACCATCTGGGAGGCGCTACAGGTCTCTCCGTTGCCGAACCAGCAGGTCCAGGAACAGCTTCTTCCCTGCGGCTGTCACATTACTTAACACTGTACCTCGATGATTGCCAATCCACAACTGATGTGAAATTAGCCCTTTCTATATTCGGTCATGAATAACGAACTAGCCTCTCATGAGCGACAAGTTATTAAATTATCTACAAACAATGATGATATAATATATTCAATGCACCATAAAGAGTTCCGATGCCTGTCAAATGTTTTAGAAACAAAATAACAGCTCCCCCCGGTGTGTTATTTGCCATGACTTCTTGCATCAAATTAGTTAAATTGTGTCAGCTCTCATCAATATTCATTTGTTTTTCTTTTCTTCTTTTCCTCTTTAGAATTTAGAGATAAAATTAAATCTTATGTTCCTTGAATTAATCTCAAAAATCCTGCAGTTGCTTTGTGAGTAGTTTAGTTTAGAGATACAACATGGAAACAGCCCCTTTGGCCCATCGAGTCCATGCCGACCAGCGATCACCCACACACTTATTCTATCCTACACACACTAGGGGCAATTTACAGAAGCCAATAACAATAGACAATAGGTGGAGAAGTAGGCCATTCGGCCCTTCGAGCCAGCACCGCCATTCAATGTGATCATGGCTGATCATCCCCAGTCAGTACCCCGTTCCTGCCTTCTCCCCATATCCCCTGACTCTGCTATCTTTAAGAGCTCTATCTAGCTCTCTCTTGAATGTATCCAGAGAACCGGCCTCTGAGGCAGAGAATTCCACAGACTCGCAACTCTCTGTGAGAAAAAGTGTTTCCTCGTCTCCGTGTTTCCTCGTCATCGACAAACCAGTACGTCTTTGGAGTGTGGGAGGAAACCTGAGCACCAGGAGAAAACCCACACAGTCGCAGGGAGAACGTACAAACTCCGTACAGACAGCACCCGTAGTCAGGATCGAACCCGGGTCTCTGGCGCTGTGAGGCAGCAACTCTACCGCTGTACCACCCATAATGAAGTAACGTTTCATTAAAAAATTAAAGGATTATGTTGGCAGGAAGAGTATATTTCTGGATATAACAAGATGGCACAGTGGCACAGAGGTAGAGCTGCTGCCTCAGAGCGCCATGGACCCAGGTCTACTGAGACTCCACCACCGAGACACTGTATAGATTTAGGTTTGCAGGTTTTGTCTCTATTGACAGCAGCACAAACTCAAGACGATCACAAGGATCACCAGGAGGCCTTTGTCTATAATGACATGTACATTGCAGGGTTCGTTATAACAAAATCTTTCCCATTTTCTACAATCAGACACCTATCCAGTAATAACCACTGTGGCAATAACTGAAGTTATTTAATTTTATGGACTGTTGTGGCAGCCCAGACAGCAAGGAATTTAATGACTGAGTCTTCTCATTCTGAGGAAGTGTCCCAACCCGTGACGTCCATGTTCTCCAGAGATGCTGCTTGACCTGCTGAGTTACTCCAGCACTTTGTGTCTTTTTTTTTTGTAAACCGAGATCTGCTGTTGCTTATGTTTAGTTACGCTATTCTGCCTTTGGTCAATAGACAATAGGAGTAGGCCATTCGGCCCTTCGAGCCAGCACCGCCATTCAATGTGATCATGGCTGATCATCCCCAATCAGTACCCCCGTTCCTGCCTTCTCCCCCATATCCCCTGACTCCGCTATCTTTAAGAGCCCTATCTAGCTCCCTCTTGATAGCATCCGGAGAACCAGCAGAGAGTTCCACAGACGGTCTGAAGAAGGACCCTGACCTGAACCATCACCTATGCCTTCTCTCCAGAGACGCTGCCTGACCTGCAGAGTTACTCCTGCATTTTGTGTCTCTCTTCGGTGTAAACCAGCGTCTGCAGTTCCCCCTTGCACTGGGAGTCAGGAGTGTATCATTGTTACGTGTGTGTTGACAACAAGACAATGAAACTCTTACAGCAGCAAAGCCGGCTAACAAACACAATGCACACCGGTTTCATTTAAAGATTTAGTTTTGAGATACAGCAGGGAAACAGGCCCTTCGGCCCATCGAGTCTACGTCGATATCCCGTTCACACTAATTCTATGTTGTCCCACTTTCTCATCCACTCCCCACAAACCAGGGGCAAGTTAGAGACCACTTGACCTACAAACCTACACGTCTTTGGAGTTAAGAATGAAGAGTGAACAGTGAACCGTTCTTAAGAATAATGGCCCTGTCCCACGGTACGAGTTCATTGAAGAGCTCTCCCGAGTTTAAAAAAAAATCAAACTCGTGGTAAGCACAGAGAATGAACGTAGCGTGTACGTCAGAGCTCGGGGACGTCTCTTAGCGGCTCGTAATGCTAACGGCAGGTACTCGACAAGACTCGTGAAGATTTTTCAACATGTTGAAAAATGTCCACGAGAGCCCCGAGTACCGACGAGCGACCATTACCGTAAATCTTCGAGTTCGAATCAGGGCAAACTCGGGAGAGCTCTTGGAATGAACTCGTACCGTGGGACAGGGCTTTAAGAATGAACAGTGAAGAATGCTGTGGTGGATGTTGGTGTCAAATCTTATTGTGTGTTATTTTTTAAGTGTATCGCTGCTGGCAAATTCATTTCACTGCACCTTCGGGTGCATGTGATGAATAAAATTAACTTTGACTTTGATGTGGGAGGAAACCTGAGTAACCGGAGGAAACCCACAAGGTCACACGGAGAACATGCAAACTCCACATAAACAGCACCCGAGGTCAGGATCAAGCCCGGGTCTCTGGCGCTGTGAGGCAGCAGCTCTACCAACGGAACCACTGTGCCGCAACAAATATTAACAATAAACAGCGGCAGAGACCCGGGTTCAATCCTGACTACGGGTGCTGTCTGTACGGAGTTTGCACGTTCTCCCTGAAACGGCATGGGTTTTCTCCGGGCGCTCCGATTTCTTCCCACACTCCAAAGACGCGCAGGTTTGTAGGATAATTGGCTTTGGTAAAATTGTAAATTGTGTCTAATGTGCGTAGGACAATGTTAATGTGCGGGGACCGCTGATCGGCGCGGACGCGGTGGGCCGAAGGGCCTGTTTCCGCGCTGTAACTGTATCTCGAAAGTTTAATTAGCTGCTGCTAAACCTTTACATCTTCAGTTGATCTTCAGACATCTGGTGTGGCTCAGTTTTGATCAACATGGCCACAAAACTTTAAGACTTTGGATGCTGATAATACTGTGTGCAGAGATTGCAGCATCTGCCACTGACTTAGCGTGAGCTAAACTATACACTTGTTAATTGCCACAGTTTAAGAATAAGTGGGTAGGTAATTTAGGACTGAGATGCGGAAAAATGTTGTCACCCAGAGAGTTGCGAATCTGTGGAATTCTCTGCCACAGAAGGCAGTGGAGGCCGATTCACTGGATGTTTTCAAGAGAGAGTTAGGTTTAGCTCTTGGGGCTAACGGAATCGAGGGATATCGGGGGAAAAAGCAGGATCATTCAATGTGATCATGGCTGATCATCCAAAATCAGTACCCCGTTCCTGCTTTTTCCCCATATCCGTTGATTCCGTTGGCCCTAAGATCGAAATGGGCAGGGTGGCGCAGCAGTAGAGTTGCCGCCTCACAGCGCCAGAGACCCGTGTTCCATCCCGACTACGGGTGCTGTCTGTACGGAGTTTGTACGTTCTTCCCCGTGACTGTGTGGGTTTTCTCCGGGTGCTGCGGTTTCCTCCCACACTCCAAAGACGCACAGGTTTGCAGACTAATTGGCTTGGTGTCATTGTAAATTGTCTCGAGTCGGTGGGATAATGATAGTGTGCGGGTGATCGCTGTGGGTCGGCACGGACTCGCTGGGCCGAAGGGCCAGATTCCGCTCGGTATCGCTAAACAAAACTAAACTAAACCCGATGGGGCAACTTCAGTTGATGTGACAATTAAACACTGATAGCTCTTCAGAATCGGAGTGAAGCTTTGAGATCTACGGGACAACAGTCAACAATAATTGCTCGGGAAGCTAAAATCGGCAAATTCCCAGAAACACGGTACATATCCACCACCGATTTCAAGTAACTGGTGGTTCGATACATTCTTACTATTGAGGGAGTGCAGCGTAGGTTCACCAGGTTAATTCCCGGGATGGCGGGACTGTCATATGCTGAGAGAATGGAGCGGCTGGGCTTGTACAGCTTAAGGATAAAGGGGAAATCCTTTAAAACCGAGATGAGAAGAACTTTTTTCACACAGAGAGTGGTGAATCTCTGGAACTCCCTGCCACAGAGGGTAGTCGAGGCCAGTTCATTGGCTATATTTAAGAGGGAGTTAGATGTGGCCCTTGTGGCTAAGGGGATCAGAGGGTATGGATGCGGAAAAATGTTGTCACACAGAGAGTTGTGAGTCTGTGGAATTCTCTGCCTCAGAGGGCGGTGGAGGCCGGTTCTCTGGATATTTTAAGAGAGAGCTAGATAGGGCTCTTAAAGATAGCGGAGTCGGGGGGTGTGGGGAGAAGGCAGGAACGGGGTACTGATTGGGGATGATCAGCCATGATCACATTGAATGGCGGTGCTGGCTCAAAGGGCCGAATGGCTTACTCCTGCACCTGTTGTCTATTGTATCATTTAATCTGTACAGAATTACAAGAGCGCACTTGAAATCCCTCCCCTTGGAAGTTCCCCTTCGAAGATGTGTCCCCTGGGTCGGGTGAGGCGACCGATCTCCACCTCATCCGGACATCCGCGGCCAAGCGGGATTTCCCCCCCCTGCGGCCGGGGCTCTGGAACTCTGGCCCTGCCGGCGCTGGCCGATCCGTTCCCGTGGCCGACTTCGCAGGCCGGTACCTCGGCCTCCTTGGCGGAAAGTTCCGGTACCTCTGAGGCTCCACTCGGAGTCCGTGACCTCTGATGGTCCCGCAAGACGGATCATCTGCCAAGCAAGGCTCTGGAACTAAGCGCGCCGGAAAATCAGTGGCGGTCCTGTAATTGAACCTGTTAAGTACTGTTCAGAAAGGTTATGTTGCACTCAGCGTTGCACTCCAATGTAATTTATCTGTCACTCACTCTCATGTCAAGAACCACTGCATACAATTTTGTTAAGGCCGAGAAAAATGTCTCTGTTAACCCGTCTTGGCATTCCCACCGAGTCCGCGCCGATCTACGACCCACGCGCACAAGCACGATAATACTTTGTTTAAGAAGGAACTGCAGATGCTGGAAAATCGAAGGTAGACAAAAATGCTGGAGAAACTCAGCAGGTGAGGCAGCATCTATGGAGCGAAGGAAATAGGCAACGTTTTGGGCCGAAACGTTGCCTATTTCCTTATAGATTTCCTTATATTTAACTATTTCCTTATAAATTTCCAATAGAATCATAGAAAATAGGTGCAGGATTAGGCCATTCGGCCCTTCGAGCCTGCACTGCTATTCAATATGATCACGGCTGATCATCCAACTCAGTATCCTGTACCTGCCTTCTCTCCATACCCCCTGATCCCTTTAGCCACAAGGGCCACATCTAACTCCCTCTTAAATATAGCCAATAATAGATTGCCTATTTCCTTCGCTCCATAGATGCTGCTGCGCCCGCTGAGTTTCTCCGGCACTTTTGTCTACCCACAATAATACTTTTATTAGCCGGGCATGTTTTGCGACATACGAGGAATTTCATTTGCCAAGTCGGTCATACCAATGAAAAGCAACGGAGCACACAAAATCCATTTTAACACAAACATCCACCACAGTGACTCCTCCACATTCTTCACTGTGATGGAAGGCGAGAAAAAGTTCAAATCTCTTCCCTTCTATGCTCTCCCGCGGTCGGGGGCCTCCAGCCTTCCGTTGACAGGACGATCTTGACTCCCGTAGCTGGCGTTCGAGCCCTCCGCATCGGGTCGATCGAGCTCCTAACTCCATCCCACACACGGGTCAATTTACGATTTACAGAAGCCAATTAACCTCCAAACCTGAATGTCTTTGGAGTGTAGGAGGAAACCGGAGACAACCCACGGGGGGTACAATAGACAACAGGCGCAGGAGTAGGCCATTCGGCCCTTCGAGCCAGCACCGTCATTCAATGTGATCATGGCTGATCATCCCCAATCAGTTCCCCGTTCCTGCCTTCTTCCCCATATCCCCTGACTCCGCTATCTTTAAGAGCCCTATCTAGCTCTCCCTTGAAAGTATCCAGAGAACTGGCCTCCACCGCCCTCTGAGGCAGAGAATTCCACAGACTCACAACTCTCTGTGAGAAAAATTGTTTCCTCATCTCCGTTCTAAATGGCTTACCCCTTATTCTTAAACTGTGGCCCCTGGTTCTGGACTCCCCCAACATCGGGAACATGTTTCCTGCCTCTAGCGTGTCCAAACCCTTAATGATCTTATATGTTTCAATGAGATATCCTCTCATCCTTCTAAACTCCAGAGTGTACAAGCCCAGCCGCTCCATTCTCTCAGCATATGACAGTCTCGCCATCCCGGGAATTAACCTTGTAAACCTACGCTGCACTCCCTCAATAGCAAGAATGTCCTTCTTCAAATTAGGGGACCAAAACTGCACACAATACTCCAGGTGTGGTCTCACTAGGGCTCTGTACAAAGTACAAACTCCGAACAGACCGAACCCGTAGTCAGGATCGAACCTGGGTCCCTGGCGCTGTGAGGCAGCAGCTCTACTGCCGTGCTGCCCCCTCTGACATGATAACCCCTCGTTTAGTCCCACAACCTCCCCTCTGTTTCGTCACATTTGCTCTTTAATTCTGGATCAACCCTACACCTTTACAACTAAGAATTGGAGTTTACTTTTAGTGGGATATGTTGAGTTGCCTGTTACATTGATGCCAGAAAAGATAAAAATCCCAAATTTCCTTCCCCATTGAAATTATTTTTTAATTACAGATTAGTAGTTTCAGCGTCGATACTGCTGACGATAGCTTTTTATGAGCAGATTTATTTTGTCAACTGAGTTTAACAGATGCTATAGTACTACTTGAATGTGAGCCAATTTGCTCTGGACTCTCTCCAGTAATGTATCCCTGAGGCTTCTGGTTTGCTTTTAGCTCGCTTTGCCCTGCATCCCATGATCTTGCCCTGAGCACAGACTTGTTGGTGGTTCTGTGCTAGCAGAACAAAGGGTTCCGACCCAGAACATCACCTATTCTTGTTCTCCTGAGATGCCGCCTGACCCGCTGAGCGACTCCAGCACTTTGTGCAAATCATCGAAATGAACAGAAGAGTTTGCCCACGTTTACGTCCTATTCAAAGGTGGGAACTTTGGCCCCGATGTGCATCACCAATTTTACGTAGCTTTGCTGCATATCAATTTGTAGTTTAGCTTGGAGATACAGCACGGAAACAGGCCCTTCGGCCCACCGAGTCCGTGCCTACCAACAAACCCCGCACACTAACACTATCCTACACACACTAGGGGCAATTTTACATTGATACCAAGCCAATTCGCCTACAAACCTGCACGTCTTTGTGGAGTGTGGGAAGAAACCGAAGATCGTGGAGAAAACCCACGCAGGTCAAGGGGAGAACGTGCAAACTCCGCACAGACAGCACCCGTAGTCAGGGTCGAACCCGGGTCTCTGGCGCTGTGAGGCAGCAACTCTACCGCTGCCACCCAATTCCTAAGGCAAAGCACAAAATCATTTAGATCCCCTTTAAATCTCTTGCTCCCTGAGGCTGGTGAGGTGAGGAGCTGGAGGTGAGGAAAGACCAGGACCAGCTACAAATCACCTCGACATGGGCAGTGCCAGGTAGGCCCATTGTTGGCTGGGGAAGGTGTGATCTCAAGAGGAACGAGGTGGAGATCTGTGGAAAACGAGCAGGGAGGAGGAAGGGGGGGGGGGCAAGGAGTGAGGGCAGAGAGGAGGGGAGTATGAGATGAAGTTACTTAAAGTGAGGGAATTCAATGTACATACCACTCGGTTGTTGGCTACCCAGAGCAAAATATGAGGCGCTTGTTTATACGGCATTGAAGCAGGCCCTTCGGCCCATCGAGTCCTCACCGACCGGTGATCACCCCATATACTAGCACTAACCTACGCACCACGGACTTTTTTACAATTTACCGAAGCCAATTAATCTGCAAACCTGCACGTCTTTGGAGTGTGGGAGGAAACCGGAGCGCCCGGAGAAAACCCACGCAGGTCACGGGGAGAACGTACAAACTCTGTAAACATTGCACCCGTAGTCAGGATGGAACCCGGGTCTCTGGCGCTGTAAAGCAGCATCTCTCCCGCTGCACAACCCAGCCGTCCTGAAGGATATTAAGGGTATTGTTATTTAAATTGAAAGAAAATGAAAAGTGCTCCTGAAGTTAAAAACAATGGAGATGCTGCAATTTAGCTCCACATACCTATCGGAGAATTATTAATGAGACCTGCTGATTCCAAAGAAAACAATTGTCATTATAAATTAAATTAAACGCTCCATCAAACATCAAATGACGTTTTTATGAGACAAATTGTCGTCGCATTCAAATAAGCAGAACCATTAACAACCAGCTCAACTAGATAAAAAAAAGATTGAGTGTGTATATGACTGAAACCATCAGGTTGCAACAATGGTTACAAGCCCCTGACAATGTGATACTTGTTTCTACCTGACAACATAAATTGGAGTTCAAAACCCCCGGTGGAACTGTCTCAGTGGAACTGGAAGCACATGCGTAGGATGGAACTGCAGATAGACAATAGACAATAGGTGCAGGAGGAGGCCATTCGGCCCTTCGAGCCAGCACCGCCATTCAATGTGATCATGGCTGATCATCCCCAATCAGTACTCCGTTCCTACCTTCTCCCCATATAGAAACATAGAAAAATAGAATATAGGTGCAGGATAGGCCATTCGGCCCTTCGAGCCTGAATTTACAAAATATCCCCTGACTCCGCTATCTTTAAGAGCTCTACCTAACTCTCTCTTGAAAGCATCCAGAGAACCTGTCTCCACCGCCCTCTGAGGCAGAGAATTCCACAGACTCACCACTCTCGGTGAGAAAAAGTGTTTCCTTGTCTCCGTTCTAAATGGCTTACCCCTTATTCTTAAACTGTGGCCCCTGGTTCTGGACTCCCCCCAACATCGGGAACATGTTTCCTGCCTCTAGCGTGTCCAAACCCTTAATAATCTTGTAAGTTTCAATAAGATTCCCTCTAAACTCCAGAGTACACAAGCCCAGCCGCGCCATTCTCTCAGCATATGACTGTCCCGCCATCCTGGGAATTAACCTTGTGAACCTACGCAGCACTCCCCCAATAGCCTGGCTTCCACCGAAGATATACACAGAATGCTGGAGTAACTCAGCGGGACAGACCGCATCTCTGGAGAGAAGGAATGGGTGACGTTTCGGGTGGAGACCCCAGCACACTGTGCTGCTTCCACATGGGCACTTGAATCAACAAGACACAGCAGACTATTGGTCCAGTGCTGGTAAATGGGGTTAGTGTAGAAAGATACTTGATCAGTATCGACATGATGGGCCGAAGGGCCTGTTTCTGTGCCTGATAACCCCCTCTGATTCTAATGTGTAGGAAGGAACTGCAGATGCTGGTTTAAACCGAAGATAGACACTGAATGCTGGAGTAACTCAGCGGGACAGGCAGCATCTCTGGAGGGAAGCAATGGGTGACGTTTCGGGTCTAGACCCTTCTTCAGTCTGAGTTACTCCAGCATTTTGTGTCTATCATCTGATTCTCATGTTACAGTGAGCCAAACATAGGTGCAATCCTACTTCTTGGCAGTAACCTTAAAAGCCCTGTCGCACGGTACGAGTTCATTCCAAGAGCTCTCCCGAGTTTAAAAAAAATCAAACTCGTGGTAAGCACGGAGAATGAACGTAGCGGGTACATCGGAGCTCAGGGACGTCTCTTAGCGGCTCGTAACGCTAACGGCAGGCACTCGGGAAGACTCGCTAACGGCAGGTAAGCACGGGAAGACTCGTGAAGATTTTTCAACATGTTGAAAAATGTCCACGAGAGCCCCGAGTACCGACGAGTGGCCATTACCGTAAATCTCCGAGTTCGAATCAGGGCAAACTCGGGAGAGCTCTTGGAATGAACTCCTACCGTGGGACAGGGGTTTAACTGACAGTCACTGCTTGCATCTGAACAAGCTGTGAAAAGTACAATGAATTTTGATAATGTTTATTTTGAGGAAATTGGTTTCATATTCAATGAGAGCGGTTCGGCAAAGGGTTCATTAACTTGATGTGTTGGATCCTTCATCTGAAGTCCAAGAGACCTTGTTTGAGGAACTTAAGCGATTGAAGAATGACATGGTACTTATTGTAACTCCAATTCTGACCCCAGGGGTTTTATATTAGAAGTATTCTTATCACTGATAGACAGAAGGGCAGCGTCTCTGGAAATAGAGCAAAACAACTGTTATTAGCATGGTGGCGCAGCGGGTAGACCTGCTACTTCGTAGTGCCAGAGACCCGGGTTCGATCCTGACCTCGGGTGCTGTCTGTGCGGAGTTTGCACGTTCTCCCTGTGAAACAACTGTGAATCGACTGAGAGCGGTCACAGTGGAGCAGCGGTAGAGTTGCTGCCTCACAGCGCCAGAGACCCGGGTTCGATCCCGACTACAGGTGCTGTCTGTGCGGAGTTTGTACGTTCTCCCCGTGACCCACGTGAGTTTTCTCCGAGATCTTCGGATTCCTCCCGCACTCCAAAGGCGTGCATGTTTGTAGGTTGCTTGACTTGGTATTATTGGTCAATTTATGGAATTCCCTGCCACAGAGGGCAGTGGAGGCCAAATCACTGGATGGATTTAAGAGAGAGTTAGATAGAGCTCTAGGGGCTAGTGGAGTCAAGGGATATGGGGAGAAGGCAGGCACGGGTTATTGATTGGGGACGATCAGCCATGATCACAATGAATGGCGGTGCTGGCTCGAAGGGCCGAATGGCCTCCTCCTGCACCTATTTTCTATGTTTCTATGTATGAATTTACAAATTGTCCCCAGTGTGTGTAGGATAGTGTTAGTGTGCGGGGATCGCTGGTCGGTGCGGACTCGGTGGGCCGAAGGGCCTGTTTCCACGCTGGATCTGTGAACTAAACGGAACAATTAAAAGACATTTGGATAGGTACATGGATAGGAAAGATTTAGAGGGATATGGGCCAAACCCGGGTAGTTGGAACTGGTGCATGTGGGGCATGTTGATCAGTGTGGGCAAGGTGTGCTGAGTAGGCTGTTTGTCTAGATGCTGCATGCCTCTGTCAAATTGCAATCAATTTAAGGAAATGGCTAAGAATGAGGGTAATAGATTTTATTTGTAATATTCACAATAACATTTAAACAATCCCACACATCCAAAGATGAACAACTCCAGCAAATATCCACGGGACAACATTCCCCCTCCAACCAACCCCACACTCCACCCCTCTCTGTCTCTACCAAACCCTTCATTGCATCTTCAGTTTCAGTCCAGGGTATTGTCACGTGTACCGAGGTACAGTGAAAAGCTTTTTGTTGCGTGCTAACCAGTCAGCGGAAAGACAATACGTGATTACAATCGAGCCATTTACAATGTACAGATACATACAATACAATACAATCAACTTTATTTATCCGTTAGGAACTTTGGTTTCTGCAGCCGTACAACAAAAAGAAACAATTTTTACAAGACACACAACCACCTCAATTCACACAGACATCCATCACAGTGAGGAGGAGCAAAGTCTTGTCTCTCCCCTGCTCTCCATCCTTTCCCGATATTAAAGCACCCGGCGGGCAATGGTAAGTCTCGCGGCCGTTAGCAGTGCAGGGCGATGTAAGGCCCCGCTCTGGGTTTTAATGTTAAAGCCGCGCCGAGCGATGTAAGGCCCCGCTCCGGGTTTTAATGTTTAAAGCCGCTCCGGGCGATGTAAGGCCCCGCTCCGGGTTTTAATGTTAAAGCCGCTCCGGGCGATGTATGGCCCCGCTCCGGGTCGTTTTCAACCCCGCAACTCGGGCGGGAGAAGCTGCCGCCGCGGGAGCTCCAAAAAGCGGTCTCCCACCAGGGACCCGCGAGCTCCCGATGTCACCGTCCACCGGGCCTGCAGCCGGAGCCTCCAAGGCTCCGAAGTCTGGTCGCAGCTGCGCGCCACCACAGCTCCCCACGCTCAGAGGCCGGCCAGCCCCACGACATGATAAGGGAATAACGTTTAGTTCAAGGTAAAGCCAGTAAAGTCCGAACAAGGATAGTCCAAGGGTCTCCAATGAGGTAGATAGTAGTTCAGGACCGCTCTCTGGTTGTAGTAGGATGATTCAGCCTGATAACAGCTGGGAAGAAACTGTCCCTGAATCTGGAGGTGTGCGTTTTCTCACTTCTGTACCTTTTGTCCGATGGGAGAGGGGAGAAGAGGGAGTGGCCAGGGTGCGATTGGTCCTTGATTACGCTGTTGGCCTTGCCGAGGCATGGTGAGG
The DNA here is from genome assembly GCF_010909765.2 of Amblyraja radiata. Lineage (NCBI taxonomy): Eukaryota > Metazoa > Chordata > Chondrichthyes > Rajiformes > Rajidae > Amblyraja > Amblyraja radiata. The sequence goes on along the minus strand of NC_045975.1, from coordinate 3,124,383 downwards.
TATAAATTGAGTCAATGGAAGGGAGGTTGGTTTGTGCGATGGTCAGGGCTGCGTCCACAATTCGCTACAATTCCTTGCAGTCTTGGATGGAGCTGTTCCCAAACCGTGCTGTGATGCATCCCGATAAAATGCTTTCTCAACTTTGCTTTGTGCCTCCAATATCTGTTATCTGTAATTCTTAGGCCCCCTTCGGTCGTGGCTGACCATGGGTGGCTCCAGGGCTGGAGGACGCCAGTGCGTGACTTTGTTTAACGTGGGGAGACTGGTGCACAGGCGGCCACCCCACGGTCCTTGACAGATCTGGGTTAGGATCCAGTGGCATGGAGTCCAAGACGACCGGAGACCCTTTTCTGCCGCAGCCTTCATCCGCCTTCCCAGCCGTTGTGACGCTCCACTAAGGTCAGCCATCGTCCTCCTCCTGTTCCATCGTTGAGGTCTTGGTTGGATTGCTCTTTGTCAGAGACCTCCCCCTCGACCTTACCGCCATGGGTGGCCCTACCAGGAGCGTAGCTCCAGACGGCATCGCTCTCAGGATCTCGGGTCCACACGAGCTTCTCCACCACGACAAGGTGACAATCCAAGGAGAAGAAATAAGAAATGCGGTAATAATAATTGATAAAACCAGCGCACCTTTCATCTGAATCATTCGCAGCAACTCCAAGCCAGCTTCCCACAATGGGAAGACAAAGTCATCTCGAACAAACTAATTGCAAGAAGCTGTGATAGTGAACTCTGCAGAAAAATAAGTGAGAACAATTATTAAAACAATCTGCTGACTACCCACATGGATAGTCAATTTGGCTGAAAATGAAACGCAAGCAATGAAAGTAGACCCACGAAAATGTATCCATCTCTGTAAATATTCTGGCTGAAATATTGAGCAGCATATCATTAATAAATAAGAATTCTTGGAAAATGCGATGTTTTCTCCCAATAACATTACCGACAGCAATATTATAAAGGCATTCATAAGAGTATCACGGAAAGTTATACCATCAAAACATTAGTGTCAAAATAATTGGGGAGGAATTTCACATTGCTGATGTTGCTGTAATAGTCTAAAGGTTGCTGGTTTAATATGAAGCATAGAAACATAGAAAATAGATGCAGGAGGAGGCCATTCGGCCCTTCGAGCCAGCACCGCCATTCATTGTGATCATGGCTGATTGTCCCCAATCAATAACCCGTGCCTGCCTTCTCCCCATATCCCTTGACTCCACTAGCCCCTAGAGCTCTATCTAACTCTCTCTTAAATCCATCCAGTGACTTGGCCTCCACTGCCCTCTGTGGCAGGGAATTCCACAAATTCACAACTCTCTGGGTGAAAACGTTTTTTCTCACCTCAGTCTTAAATGACCTCCCCTTTATTCTAAGACTGTGTGGCCCCTGGTTCTGGACTCGCCCAACATTGGGAACATTTTTCCTGCGTCTAGCTTGTCCAGTCCTTTTATAATTTTATATGTTTCTATAAGATACCCCCTCATCCTTCTAAACTCCATTTTCTAGGCCAATCTCTCCACTTCACAGATTACACTTTGCACCCATTCCACTGGAGAATTTAAACTATTGATCTATTTAGCTGCTCTATTTTCTCCCAAACTTTGCAGCCTCTTTCAGAGTTCTGGAGTTACAGAGTCACACAGATTGGAAGCAGGCCCTTCAGCCCAACTAGCCCATGCTGACCAACATGTCCCATCGACACGAGTCTCACCTCCCCATGTTTGGCCCATATTCCCTCTAAACTCTTCCTATCCATGTACCTGTCCAAGTGTTCTTTCCGTGATGGGAGGTCATGGTGGCGCAGCGGTAGAGTTGCTGCCTTACAGCGAATGCATCGCCGGAGACCCAGGTTCGATCCCGACTACGGATGCTGTCTGTACGGAGTTTGTACGTCCTCCCCGTGACCTGCGTGGGTTTTCTCCGACATCTTCCGTTTCCTCCCACACTCCAAAGACGTGCAGACAAAATGTGCAGGAAGGAACTGCAGATGCTGGTTTAAACCAAAGACAGACACAAAATGCTGGAGTAACTCAGCGGGACAGGCAGCATCTCTGTAGTGAAGGAATGGGTGACGTTTCGGGTCGAGACCCTTCTTCAGGTTTGTAGGTTAATTGTTTAAGAAGGAACTGCAGATGCGGGAAAATCGAAGGTAGACAAAAATACTGGAGAAACTCAGCGGAGGAGGAGCCCTGTAGGAAAGGGAGGAGACAGCAAGGGTTAACAGAATTGGTTAATTGGCATGGTATACTGTAAGTGTAAAATGTCCCTAGTGTGTATAGGATAGTGTTAATGTGCGGGAATCGCTGGTGGGCACGGACTCGATGGGCCGAAGGGCCTGTTTCCGCGCTGTATCTCTAAACTAAACTAAAAGAACTGATGATGAACACTGGATTTGGAGACTTATCCCAAGATGTGGGGATATAAAATAATGATTAAAGGGGAATATGATTGAAAGCAGCTATGCGTTTTTTCCGCTCTGCGATCCTGTCAAATGGATTGAAAGGATAGCTGGTAGCACCAGATGGAAATACAAAAGATACATATCTCGTAACAACTCCAACTGTCAGGAGGGCTGCACAAACCGTTGATTGGAAACAAACAATCTGATCAAGTTCAGATTGGAAAGGAACATCAAAAACATCTAATCAAAGTGTCAGAATACAAAATGCACAGATGTGGCAGCCTGAACCATTTTGGTATCGCACCGTCGATGGTCGGGCTCGAAGTCTCGCGTGGACCGGGCGTGATCTGGGCCGAGCAATCACGCGGTCAGGGGGGCGGTTGGAATTTGAAGGATTGGCGGTTGGAGTTTAACCCGTGTGTGTGTGCTCACGGGCGAAGGCGCAGTAATAGTTAAATATTAACCTGATGCGCTCGTGAGCGACTGGGTTGTATTGGTTGATTATTAAACCAAGCATTTACACAACGAGTGGACCTCTATGCCGTTCTATTTAGTTACCCAAGATAAAGTCTCCCTAAACCAGATTCACCTGCGCAGTGAGGCAGAGGAACGCACTCTGCTGGGATTGAAACGGCATTCTCTAGTGAAATGAATCAATTCATTAAAAATTAGTTTTACTTTAGTTTAGAGAATACAGCGCGGAAACGTGCCCTTGGGCCCACCGAGTCCACACCGACCAGCGATCCCCGCACACTAAAGGGCCTGTCCCACTTGGCCACTTTTTCGGCGACTGCCGGCGTCATCGACTAACGTGTCAGGGTCGCTGAAAGATTTTGAACATTTCAAAATCTAGCGGCGACAAAACAAATATTGCGACACTTGAGGAAACCGAGCGTCAATACGGCGTCACGCCACGTGACCGCCGCGTCACGCCGCGACTTTTTCGGTGACCTGATACGTCAGTCAATTATGCCGGCAGTCGCCGAAAAAAATCGCCAAGTGGGACAGGCCCTTGACATTGTCCTACACACACTAGGGACAATTTTACATTTACACCAAGACAATTAACCTACACACCTGCACGTCTTTGGAGTGTGGGAGGAAACCGAAGATCTGGGAGAAAACCCACGCAGGTCAAGGGGAGAACGTACAAACTCCGTACGGGCAGCACCCATAGTCGGGATCGAACTGGGGTCTCTGGAGCTGTAAGGCAGCAACTCTACTGCGGCTTTTTTCATCAGGCTGGAAAAAACGTCCCGACTTACCTGATGCCATGCGTACCCACGGCTAGCATAACGAGCCGCTACGATCTATCTACGAATTCCTACGGCCTCCTACAGACTCGCTACAAACATTCTGCGAGTTTGAATCGGGGGAAAACTCAGGAGAATATGTGAATTACCTCGTGATAGTGGGACAGGCCCTTAACACACTCATTCCTGGGATCATTCTTGTGAACCTTCTCTGGACCCACTCCACAGCCGGCACTTCCTTCCTCAGATAGGGGGCCCAAAATTGCTCACAATTTGTTGTAGATCATCTGGTTTCGAAACGGGTGAATGCTATAAAATGTCAGTACAGATGTGGACTTGAGATCATTGATTGTTAATTTAAAGCAAACCCTTTAAAACAACAAACTCTCAAATCTAGGCAAATGCTTCCGTTCCCACATCCACCCCCTGCCCAGGATCTCATTGAATATGTAATAAATGCTGCACATTGCTGCACAAACTACACGACTCATTCAGCCCGAGGCAAACAAACAACACTGGAGTTCAAATTATCAACGTCAAATTCTTTCTTGACGAAAGAGATAATCATAGTAACCTCTCCAACCAAATCGGTTTACAGTTTAGTTTATTGTCACGTGTACCGAGGTACAGTGAAAAGCTTTTGTTGCGTGCTATCCAGTCAGCGGAAAGACAATACATGATTACTATCGAGCCATTTACAATGTACAGATACATGATAAGGGAGTGATGTTTAGTGCAAGGTAAAGCCAGCAAAGTCTGATCAAGGATAGTCCGAGGGTCACCAATGAGGTGGATAGTAGTTCAGGACTGCTCTCTGGTTGTGGTAGGATGGTTCAGTTGCCTGATAACAGCTGGGAAGAAACTGTCCCCGAATCTGGAGGTGTGCGTTTTCACACTTCTGTACCATTTTTGACCAAATTAAGTCTGCGTTACTCTTTGATTCAGCCAGAGCCCACATGTAGGAAACCTCTCTCACCACCCGACTTAAACCCATGTCATCCCTCCCATTCCCAATCCGACCTTTCTGTCCTGGGCCTCCTCCATGGCCAGTGTGAGGACCACCGCAAATTGGAGGAGCAGCACCTCGTATTTCGCTTGGGCAGTTTACACCCCAGCGGTGTGAACATTGACTTCTCCAATTTCAGGTAATCCTCACTGTCTTCTCCCCTTCTCAGCTCCCCCTCAGCCCACTGGCTCCTCCTCTTCCTTTCTTCTTCCCGCCTCCCCACCCTCACATCAGTCTGAAGAAGGGTTTTGGCCCGAAGCGTTGCCTATTTCCTTCGCTACATAGATGCTGCCTCACCCGCTGAGTTTCTCCAGCATTTTTGTCTACCCATGTCATCATTGCTGGGAAACATAGAAACATAGAAAATAGGTGCAGGAGTAGAGGCCATTCGGCCCTTCGAGCCTGCACCGCAATTCAATATGATCATGGCTGATCATCCAACTCAGTATCCTGTACCTGCCTTCTCTCCATACCCCCTGATCCCTTTAGCCAAAGGGCCACATCTAACTCCCTCTTAAATATAGCCAATGAACTGGCCTCAACTACCTTCTGTGGCAGAGAATTCTAGAGATTCACCACTCACTGTGTGAAAAATGTTTTCCTCATCTCGGTCCTAAAAGATTTCCCCCTTATCCTTAAACTGTGACCCCCTTGTTCTGGACTTCCCCAACATCGGGAACAATCTTCCTGCATTTAGCCTGTCCAACCCCTTAAGAATTTTGTAAGTTTCTATAAGATCCCCCCTCAATCTTCTAAATTCTAGCGGGTACAAGCCGAGTCTATCCAGTCTTTCTTCATATGAAAGTCCTGACATCCCAGGAATCAGTCTGGTGAACCTTCTCTGTACTCCCTCTAAGCTCCAAATTCCTGCGCTGCTGAACCTTGAATGTAATAAAGATTTGACCTTTCCACACACCTACCATTATCCTGCAATGAGCAACCTGCCTGCACTGTGGACAACTTCTAAACCACTGTTAATGATGTGGACATTGTCCACCTGCATTATGTCTGAATTAATGTCAGAGGCAGCTGAACCAAATGAGGGATGAACCATTAATTATCTAATTTCCCAGCAACCAGCTTCCCAGTTAGTCCATGAAAAGTTATGATGTGAATCTCCGATGCATTATTTTTATGAAATTCATCTCCCCGGAGCCTCATTTGTGTGACTCATTTCAAAGCTGTTCCCGTGACAAAGTGTCTTGGTAGCTCATTCAGAATGATTGGTGGCAGAGCCAGCTGGAGATATCATTTAAACCTCGACACTAAATTATCTTTTTAAAGAATGAAAAGCTGCAAATATTGTAATATATGTTATCCTACCATGGGAAGATATTCTGGACAGTTTTGTACTTAACAGAGTCAACGGAATGATGCGATTTGTGTTAATAAACTGCAGAGTGGCACAATGGTTTCACACTGGTAGAGTCACTGCCTCACAGCGCCAGAGACCCAGGCTTCCATCCTCATGAGGAATTGGAGTAGAATTAGGCCATTCGGCCCACTCAATCATGGCTGTTCTATCTCTCCCTTCTAGCCCCTCGGATCCTGACCTCGAATGCTGTCTGTGTGGAGTTTGCACATTCTTGGGAGTTGTGTGGGTCTCCTCCGGGTGCTCCGGTTTCCTCCCACATCTCAAAGACGTGCGGGTTTGTAGGTTAATCGACCCTCCGCGAATTGGCCCCAAGTGTGTCGGGAGTGGATGAGAAAATGAGATAACACAGAACTAGTATGAACAGTTTATCGATGGTCACCAGACTGATTCCTGGGACGTCAGGACTTTCATATGAAGAAAGACTGGATAGACTCGGTTTGTACTCACTAGAATTTAGAAGATTGAGGGGGGATCTTATAGAAACGTACAAAATTCTTAAGGGGTTGGACAGGCTAGATGCAGGAAGATTGTTCCCGATGTTGGGGAAGTCCAGAACAAGGGGTCACAGTTTAAGGATAAGGGGGAAATCTTTTAGGACCGAGATGAGGAAAACTTTTTTCACACAGAGAGTGGTGAATCTCTGGAATTCTCTCCCGCAGAAGGTAGTTGAGGCCAGTTCATTGGCTATATTTAAGAGGGAGTTAGATGTGGTCCTTGTGGCTAAAGGGATCAGGGGGTATGGAGAGAAGGCAGGTACAGGATACTGAGTTGGATGATCAGCCATGATCATATTGAATGGCGGTGCAGGCTCGAAGGGCCGAATGGCCTACTCCTGCACCTATTCTCTATGTTTCTATGTCAGCGTGCACATCGCCTTATGCTTTTCTCCACAGATGTTGCCCGACCTGCTGAGTTAGTCCTGCATCTTTTCCCCTCTCATTTGCCCACTAGTTGTTTCCTCCAGCAGTTTCACAAGTCGGGCAATGCACGTACAGAGAGGAGAACTCAAATTGTGCTCGCCACTGGCTCTTTTGTCAAAGGTTACGGGGAGAAGGAAGGGGGACGTGGATGAGAGGGAGAGATAGATCAGCCATGAATGGCAAGCAGGCTCGATGGGCCGAATGGCCTAATTCTACGTTTCGAAGAAATTAGAAGTGAGCAACGTTAGCACGGTGTTACTGCAGTAGAGTTGCTGCCTCACATCGCCAGAGACCCAGGTTCGATCCCGACTGCGGGTGCTGTCTGTACGGAGTTTGCACGTTCTCCCTGTGACCGCGTGGGTTTTCTCCGGGTGCTCCGGTTTCCTCCCACACTCCAATTACGTGCGGGTTTGTAGGTTAATTGGCTTCTGTAAATTGTGCATTTTCCCCAGTGTGTGTAGGATGGTGCTAGTGTATAGGGTGATCACCGATCAGCATGGACCTAGTGGGATGAAGGGCCTGTTTCTGCACTGTATCTCCAAAGTCTAATGCATGTGTATTTTACTGAATGCATACTAAATAATTTTTCAACCAGTGAATGATAATTTCTGAGTATTTCTCCAATGTGGATAGAAGATGTGTAGTAAGGAACTGCAGATGCTGGTTTACAGCAATGATAGACACAAAAAGCTGGAGTTATTCAGCTGGTTAATTCCCGGGATGGCGAGACTGTCATATGCTGAGAGAATGGAGCGGCTGGGCTTGTACACTCTGGAGTTTAGAAGGATGAGAGGATATCATTGATACATATAAGATAATTAAGGGTTGGACACACATGAGGCAGGAAATATGAAATATGTTCCCGATGTTGGGGGAGTCCAGAACCAGGGCCATAGTTTAAGATAAGGGGTAAGCCATTTAGAATGGAGATGAGGAAAATCTTTTTCACACAGAGAATTGTGAGTCTGTGGAATTCTCTGCCTCAGAGAGCAGTGGAGGCCGGTTCTCTGGATGCTTTCAAGAGAGAGCTAGATAGGGCTCTTAAAGATAGTGGAGTCAGGGGATATGGGGAGAAGGCAGGAACGGGGTACTGATTGGGGATGATCAGCCATGATCACATTGAATGGCAGTGCTGGCTCGAAGGGCTGAATGGCCTGCACCTATTGTCTATTGTCTATTGTTCCTTATACCCTTATTTACCAAATGCCACTCCCTTCCGCACTACGATAGAGAGGGCTACTTCGGCATAACTTCCATGTACACAAGAGATTAGCCCCAACACTTATTTAATGATATCGATCCCGCTAAATCACTGAATGATAACAGCTGGGAAGAAACTGTCCCTGAATCTGGAGGTGTGCGTTTGTTTTCACACTTCTGTTCCTTCTTGCATTCTCTCTGTGTCACGTTTCTCTTTTGTAGTTCAAGTGTTTATCAGTCTCCACCTCGAAGATACTCAATGGTTTTCAGCTCCAACCCTCTGGGTGGAGAATTTCAACAATGTTTGGACCTTTTGATAGAAGACATTTCCTCCTCATCTCTGTCTTGAGTTATTCTGTAACCAAACACACTGGTTTCAGCGAACGTCACGGGGGAAATATCCTCCTTCAAGCCAACCTTTCTATCCCAACTCAGAACTATCGATGTTTTCCCCTTTTTCTTCGATACCCTCACGGGAATCGGCAACTTGCTTAATGTCTCTTCACATCTCGACCTTTTTATCCCCGGAATTAACCGAGTACTCTGCGCTTACGTTCTCCCCGTGACCCGCGTGGCATTTCTCCAAGATCTTCGGTTTCCTCCCAGACGCCAAAGGCGTACAGTTTTATAGGTTTATCGGTTTCGATAGAATTGTAAATAGCCGCTACTGTGTGTAGGATAGTGTTAATGTGCGGGGATCGGAGTCTATCAAATCGCCAATTGGAGTAAATTCTTAAAGCGCCTGTACCACTTGGCAATTTTTTTCGGCGACTGCTTGCGTCATTTCAAAATCCAGCGGCGATAAAAAAAAAGTTGCGACACTTGAAAAAACACCGCGCGTCGATACATCGTCACGCCGCGTCACGCCGCGACTTTCGATGACGATACGTCAGTCAATGATGCCGGCAGTCGCCGTTAAAATCGCCAAGTGGGACAGGCCCTTAAATCTGCTCTACATTTATGTGTTGGCTGGAACTGCAGATGCTAGTTTACACCAAAGAGAGACACAAAATGCTGGAGTAACTCAGCGGGACAGGCAGCATCACTGGAGAGAAGGAATGGGTGACGCGTTTGGTCGAGACCCTGAAGAAGGTCTGAAGAAGGGTCTTGACCCAAAACGTCACCCATTCCTTCTCTCCAGAGATGCTGCCTGTCCCGCTGAGTTACTCCAGCACTTTGTGTCTGTCTTCTCTACATTCGTTCCAGCTTAACAACATCTTTCCCATATGAATAAATAACCAGTAGGAGAGAGACAGAGGGAGCGACACTAAAGGCGATGAGCGACATTGAGTGAGACTGCTGAGAAAGATCAAGAAATACTGTTATTCCACCTGCTACACGCCACTGTGCCACCATGTCACCGCACAGTGGTAGAGTTGCTGCCTCACAGCGCCAGGTACCCGGGTTCAATCCTGACTACAGGTGCTGTCTGGACGGAATTTGTACGTTCTTATATGTTTTAATCTTATATGTTTCAATAAGATTCCCTCTCATCCTTCTAAACACCAGAGTGTACAAGCCCAGCCGCTCCATTCTCTCAGCATATGACAGTCCCGCCATCCCGGGAATTAACCTTGTAAACCTACGCTGCACTCCCTCAATAGCAAGAATGTCCTTCCTCAAATTAGGGGACCAAAACTGCACACAATACTCCAGGTGTGGTCTCACTAGGGCTCCACACAACTGCAGAAGGACCTCTTTGCTCCTCTTGTTATAAAGACCAACATGCCATTCGCTTTCTTCACTGCCTGCTGTACCTGCATGCTTACTTTCATTGACTGATGAACAAGGACCCCCAGATCCCGTTGTACTTCCCCTTTTGCCAACTTGACACCATTTTGTAAATGTACCTTGAAAAATGTACGCCTTCTTCGGGAGATGATGATTGGCTTGATGTGCGACCAGCAGTTTTGGTCTCCGTTGGTTGACGGTGTCGGGAGAATGGTTGTTTTCCATGGAGTTTGGTGGGATACAAATCACAGAGGGACCTGAGGCAGGCATTGATATAAATGGCCACTGCACCAACCTACAATCCAGCACCGGGGGAAAACTGTTCAACCATCTGACTCGAGAGATAAAAGAGGTTATTGCGAAGAAATATTATTACCAGTGAAAGCCGAGAAAGATCAAAAGGCAAATGATCCCATTAAAATAAAACACTTTGTCAGAGTGAAATGGAAAATGCAGCACGAAAAGGAATGAGTTCCCCAGGAGATATATGATTACAGGTGCAGACTGCGTTAGGCTTTTGATAGTAAAGTAGTATATATTCATTATGCCAACCTACGCACATTGAATACAAGGGCGTGCGGCACGGTGGCGCAGCGGTAGAGTTGCTGCCTCACAGCGACAGAGACCCGGGTTCCATCCCGACCACCGGTGCTGTCTGTACGGAGTTTGTACGTTCTCCCCGTGACCTGCGCAGGTTTTCTCCGGGTGCTCCGGTTTCCTCCCGCACTCCAAAAGACGTGCAGGTTTGTAGGCTAATTGGCTTTGGTGAATTGTAAATTGTCCCCAGTGTAGTTTTGTAGGTTGTTTGAGAAGGAACTGCAGAAAATCGAAGGTAGACAAAAATGCTGGAGAAACTCAGCGGGTGCAGCAGCATCTATGGAGCGAAGGAAATAGGCAACGTTTCGGGGCCGAAACCCTGAAGGAAATAGGCAACGTTTCGGGCCGAAACCCTTCAGGGTTTCGGCCCGAAACGTTGCCTATTTCCTTCACTCCATAGATGCTGCTGCACCCGCTGAGTTTCTCCAGCATTTTTGTGTACCTTCGATTTTCCATACCTCTGTGTATCTTCTGGGTTTCGTGTACCTATTTTGTGTACCTTCAGGGTTTCGGCCCGAAACGTTGCCTATTTCCTTCAGGGTTTCGGCCCTGAAACGTCGCCTATTTCCTTCGCTCCATAGATGCTGCTGCACCCGCTGAGTTTCTCCAGCATTTTTGTGTACCCTAGGTTGATTGGCTTTTGGTAAAATTGTAAATTGTTCCCAGTGTGTGTGCAGGATAGAGTTAGTGTGCGGGGATCGCTGGTCGGCACGGACTCGGTGGGCCGAAGGGCCTGTCTCCGCGCTGTATCTCTGAACCAGATGGTCTGATTTTCCTCTCCCCCCCCCTAAAATGAAACACATCAATGCACCAAGCCTTCAGAAGAATTTGAAAGGACAGGCAGGAGAATTGTTGGCACGAATATCGTTTCACAAATAGAAGGCACAGATGCAAGTCCACCAGGTTGCTGAAGATGGATGGATGCTGACCAACGCACATCTCCCTGGGGTCCGATTCAACAGATTTCTGTTTCAACTGGAGCGCAGCAGAAACAGATGTCTGGGGCCAGGATGCCCTGCACACACACAGACCCTGACGTAAGAAGTCGGCTCAATCACAGGCACGCACGACGGCTCACCTTCACCAACTAATGCCGCACATGAACCTGTGCCATGATGTGTTTCTTCACCGGACCTTACTTTACCTCCGCTCGGTTCGCAATAACCAATCCGATCTCCCGGTGGCTCAGCACTTCAACTCCCCCTCCCATTCCCAATCCGACCTTTCTGTCCTGGATCTCCTCCACGGCCAGAGTGAGTCCCACCGCAAATTGGAGGAGCAGCACCTCATATTCCGCTTGGGCAGTTTGCACCCCAGCGGTATGAACATTGACTTCTCCAATTTCAGGTAGTCCCTGCTTTCTCCCTCCTTCCCTCCCCTTCCCAGCTCTCCCACAATCCTACTGTCTCCGCATCTTCCTTTCTTCCCCCCTCCCCCTCCCCAGACATCAGTCTGAAGAAGGGTCTCAACCCGAAACGTCACCTATTTCCTTCACTCCATAGTTGCTGCCTCACCCGCTGAGTTTCTCCAGCATTTTTGTCTACCTTAGAGGTCAAGTCACGAGTGTTTTATTATCATGTGTCCCAGATAGAACAATGACATTCTCACTTGCTGCAGAACAACAGAATATGGAAACATAGTACATATACGAGAGAAAAAAAAGTTCAATGTGTGTGTATATACACACGCACACATACTTGAAAAACATACATGTATAATGCAATAATAATAATGGTGTGTTGTAGTACAGAGCATATTTGTTGTCATGTTTAATAGCCTGAAGTCTGCAGGGAAGAAGCTGTTCCTGAACCTGCTCGTTACAATTTTCAGGCTCCTGTATCTTCTTCCCGATGTCAATGGCGAGATGAGTGTGTGGTCAGGATAGTGTTGGTCTCTGATGATGTTGGCTGCCTTTTTGAGGCTGTGTGGAAACAGGCCCTTCGGCCCACTGAGTCCACGCCAACCATCAATCGTCGCAGTGGTTCAATGCTATCCCACTTTCTCATCCACTCCCTCCACCCAAAGGGGCAGTTTCACAGAGGGCCAATTGACCTACAAACACGAACGTCTTAGGGACGTGGGACTGACATATGATGGATGTATGGGTCGACTGGGCTTGTGTTCACTGGAATTTAGAAGGATGAGAGGGATCCTTATAGAAACATATAAAATTCAGAGCAAAACATTTAGACTTTAGAGAGTCTGAGGAAGGGTCTCGACCCGAAACGTCATCTATTCTTTTCCCCAGAGATGCTGCCTGTCCCACTGAATTACATCAGCTTTTTGTGTCTATCTTCAACTTGAAGTTCAAGCCCTTACCTGAGGGACTTGGATTAAATTTGGCTGAGACAGATAAGCCATATCAAGTCCCCTGTTGTTTTATAATTATAGGTAAATATAATTATAGGTAAACATTGGCTCGTTACCAAACAAGACTGGTGCCTAATTCCATCAGATCTTAATTCTCAGCAACAGAGGTTTTATGTACATTTAGAAAGGTGACGCAATGGTAGAGTTGCTGCCTGGTCGGCATGGACTCGATGGGCCGAAGGGCCAGTTTCTGCATTGTATCTCTAAACTAAACAAAACTAAAGACTATATAGGGAGAGTCAGCATGTCTTTGTGAAAGTTTAGGGATTCAAGGCGGGAACAGGCCCTTTGGCCCACCGCGTCCGCGCCGACCAGCGATCCCCCCGTGCGCTAGCACTATCCTACACACAGTGGGGACAATTTACAGTCTTTACCGAAGCCAATTAACCAGCAAACCTGCACGTCTTTGGAGTGTGGGAGGAAACCGGAGCGCGCGGGGAACTGTGAAGGGGGAGGGGATGGAGAGAGAGGGAAAGCAAGGGTTAGAGAAGTCAATGTTCGTATCGCTGGGGTGTAAGCTGCCCAAGCAAAATATGAGGTGCTGTTTAGTTTAGTTTCGAGAAACAGCACGGAAACAGGCCCTTCGGCCCACCGAGTCTGTGCCATATAACCATATAACCATATAACAATTACAGCACGGAAACAGGCCATCTCGGCCCTTCTAGTCCGTGCCGAACACTTATTCTCCCCTAGTCCCATCTACCTGCACTCAGACCATAACCCTCCATTCCTTTCCCGTCCATATACCTATCCAATTTATTTTTAAATGATAAAACCAGGGATCCCCGCACACTAACGCTGTCCTACACACACTGGGGACAAGTCAATTAACCTATAAACCTGTACGTTTTCTGAGTGTGGGTGGAAACTGTAGATCCTGGAGAAAACCCACGCAGGTCACGGGGAGAACGTGCAAACTCCATACAGACAGCACCCGTAGTCGGGATCGAATCCGGGTCCCTGGCACTGTGAGGCAGCAACTCTACCGCTGCCAGCTGTCTCATTAACCACATGTGTTTGCCCCATCTACACCAGTCCCACCTGCCCGAGTTTGGCACATATTCATCTAAATCTTTCCTTTCCTTGTACCTATTCACAATTATAGTACTACCTCCTCTGGCACCTTGTATATCATAAACCCTCCACCCTCTGTGTCATGATAGACAAAAATGCTGGAGAAACTCAGCGGGTGAGGCAGCATCTATGGAGCGAAGGAATAGGTGACGTTTCGGGTCGAGACTGATGTGCGGGGGGGGGGGGGGCGGGAACAAGAAAGGAAGAGGCGGAGATAGTCTGCGGTTGGAGAGCTGGGAAGGGGAGGGAAAGGAGGGAGAAAGCAAGGACTACCTGAAATTGGTGAAGTCAATGCTAGGGTGAGCCCACTGTCTCTGCCTCTTTCTTCTTCCCCCCCCTCCCCGACATCAGTCTGAAGAAGGGTCTCATAGAAACATAGAAATTAGGTGCAGGAGTAGGCCATTTGGCCCTTTGAGCCTGCACCGCCATTCAATATGATCATGGCTGATCATCCAACTCAGTATCCTGTACCTGCCTTCTCTCCATACCCTCTGATCCCCTTAGCCACAAGGGCCACATCTAACTCCCTCTTAAATATAGCCAATGAACTGGCCTCAACTACCTTCTGTGGCAGAGAGTTCCAGAGATTCACCACTCTCTGTGTGAAAAAAGTTCTTCTCATCTCGGTTTTAAAGGATTTCCCCCTTATCCTTAAGCTGTGACCCCTTGTCCTGGACTTCCCCAACATCGGGAGCAACCTTCCTGCATCTAGCCTGTCCAACCCCTTAAGAATTTTGTAAGTTTCTATAAGATCCCCTCTCAATTTCCTAAATTCTAGAGAGTATAAACCAAGTCTATCCAGTCTTTCTTCATAAGACAGTCCTGACATCCCAGGAATCAGTCTGGTGAACCTTCTCTGCACTCCCTCTATGGCAATAATGTCCTTCCTCAGATTTGGAGACCAAAACTGTACGCAATACTCCAGGTGTGGTCTCACCAAGACCCTGTACAACTGCAGTAGAACCTCCCTGCTCCTATACTCAAATCCTTTTGCTATGAAAGCTAACATACCATTCGCTTTCTTCACTGCCTGCTGCACCTGCATGCCTACTTTCAATGACTGGTGTACCATGACACCCAGGTCTCGCTGCATCTCCCCTTTTCCTAGTCGGCCACCATTTAGATAATAGTCTGCTTTCCTGTTTTTGCCACCAAAATGGATAACCTCACATTTATCCACATTATACTGCATCTGCCAAACATTTGCCCACTCACCCAGCCTATCCAAGTCACCTCGACACGAAACGTCACCTATTCCTTCGTTCCACAAATGCTGCCTCACCCGCTGAGTTTCTCCAGCATTTCTGTCTACCTTAGATTTTTCCAGCATCTGCAGTTCCTTCTTAAACATCCTCTGTGTGAAAATGTTGTCCCTTAAACTCACCCCATCTATTTCCAAGTGTTGCCCATTGTCTGAAAATTGTTATTGTGCAAAACAATTTTTTGGTGCCAAAAGGATATACAGAATAGCTAAAAGATTTAAACTACAGGGCTCATCAAAAAACAATTTAATTTTTATGCATTGTGAGTTCTTTCTCTTGTACTTTAAAATGTTCAGGACATTTTATGAGGTTTGGATGGATTCCTAACCGCTTTCCCGTTAGAATCTGTATTTTTTATATTCTAATCTACATATTACCCAAACATAAAATTAGAGTGAGCTGTGTTGTATTCCTCTTGTTGTATCCTGAAGAAAAAATTATTTTTTTTCCGATTTTCAGCTCTTGGAGATCCTGCTGTTTTCTTGAGTCATAGAGCTGTATAGCACGGAAACAGGCCCTTCGGCCCATCTGGTCTATGCCGACCATCGATCACCCGTTCACACTAGTTCCATGTCATCCCGCTTTCTCATCCACTCCCTACACACAATAGACAATAGGTGCAGGAGCAAGCCATTCGGCCCCTCGAGCCAGCACCCAGGAGGCTTGCTGTTGTACTGATAGAGAGAGACTAAAGGGCCTATCCCACTGTACGAGGTAATTCAAGAGTTCTCCCGAGTTTTCCCCTGATTCGAACTCGGAGAATGTCCGTAGCCGGTCCGTAGGAGTAGGTGGATGTCTCGTAGCGGCTCGTACGAGTGAAATGTAACAATTTTTTTCATCACGAGTATTTTTTTTACTTGTGGACATTTTTCACAGTGTTGAATAAACGTCACCAGTTTACCGGATTTCCAGAGTACCTACCGTTACTCGTACGAGCCGCTACGTGACATCCACGAACTCCTACAGACCCGCTACGGACATTCTCCGAGTTCGAATCAGGGGAAAACTCGGGAGAACTCTTGAATTACCTCGTACAGTGGGACAGGCCCTTTACTGTTGGGGAAGGAACTGCAGATGCTAGTTTAAACTAAAAATAGACTCTTCCTGATAAAAGCACCCATTACTTATTCTCCCTCAGTGAACTTAGTTTAGTTTCGAGATACAGCGAGGAAACAGGCCCTTCTGCCCATTGAGTCCGCACCGACCAGCGATCCCCGCACACTAACACTACCCTACACACTAGGGACAATTTACACATACACCTATTCAATTAACCTACAAACCTGCACGTCTTTGTAGTAAGAGAGGAAACCGAAGATCTCGGAAAAAACCCACGCAGGTCACGGGGAGAACGTACAAACTCTGTACAGACAGATCCCGTGGTCGGGATCGAACCCAGGTCTCTGGTGCTCAGCGCTGTAAGGCAGCAACTTGACCGCTACGCCACGGTGTACTTCTTTGCAGTCTTGTGCTTTAGCCTCAATTACTCGATCTTTGTGTTTGATTCATGCCCATTCATCCGATTTGAATTCAAGGGACAAAATGTCACGGAATATTTCACAGTCCACTTGCGCTGTTACTTTCTCCAAAACAATGCAATGAGATTAGTCGGGCATGATTCACCACTTCACAATCCATGTTGGATACCATTCAGCTAATTATTATTGTACTGGTCTTTCTCAAGTTTACTCCGAGGAATCAAATGCTTTAATTAACAGGGAATGGAACTGAGCCTAATGGGTCAGTTGCTGTTTATTTGTGTTCTAACCCCATTTTGAATATAGAACATAACATCGGACTGAAGGTGGACACAAAATGCTGGAGTAACTCAGCGGGACGGGCAACATCTCTAGCGAATGGGTGGTGTTTCGGGTCGAGACCCTTCTTCAGATTGGGGAATGGGAAACTAGAGATATGGACGGTGATAGAAAGAAATTTAGAACGAACTAGACCAAGTGGGACCCGTTGGGACCCCGTCACACGGGACGCCTGGTCCCCCAACGCAACCCATTCCCCCAACGCAACATTCCACCACTCACCCGTTCCCCCAATGCAACCCGTTCCCCCAACAATATTCCACCACTCACCCATAGCCCCCAACTGCGCAGGTGTGGCTCATTTCCCCTTATCCACCAACACTCCCTCCCCCTCCTCTTCAGCTTCCCTCTTTTTAAACTTTAAAAACCTTCTGCCAGGACTCGGTGTTCTGTGATTGCAACATTGTCGTGGGCAGGGCCAGCAATTGGATTTGGATTTTTTACACTGAGAAGTTAAGTGAAAATTGTTTAAAGTTTTAAATGTGAATAACTTGTAAAATATACCATAAATCTGAACAAAACTTGATACACCACACCACAGGACAATGGCAAGGTGTTTTATTTTATTTTTTTGTGTCTATCTTCGGTTTAAGCCAGCATCTGCGGTTTCTTCCTACACATCCTGAACATAATGTTGGACTGTATCTAATTTATGGCCTGTATCCAATCTCTGATACATCCCCTGTGTACAGTGACTGTCAAAGCCTCACCAGTATCCTCTCTGGGATCATTCAACACGCTACAATAAATATCATCATTCCCCGGCGACCTACTTGGTTTTATGATATTTTATCATTGCTAAAAAAATCCATCTCATTGATATCATCAACATTGATTTTTGCACTTCACTTTTCAGGAGAATGCAGAGACAGAATAACTATTCAGTAGAATGACCGGCTTTGCTCCTTGCTACCTTTCATTCCGTTGCATATTGTTGATAATCCTCTTTTATCTGACTGATCTTCGCCCTGAAATCTAATGGATAATTTACTGTGTAGGAAGGAGCTGCAGATGCTGCTTTAAACCCCAACCCCAACTCATTGATGTAAACGGGACTGTGGGTCCCCATCCTACCCCTTCCAAAGTCCACAATCAGTTTCTTGGTTTTGCTGGTGTTGAGGGCCAGGTTGTTGTGCTGGCACCATTTGGTCAGTCGGTCGATCTCACTTCTATATTCTGACTCATCACCATCAGTGATACGTCCCACAACAGTGGTGTCGTCAGCGAACTTGATGATGGAGTTCGCACTATGTACGGCTACGCAGTCATGAGTATAGAGTGAGTACAGCAGGGGGCTGAGCACACAGCCTTGAGGTGCTCCCGTGCTGATTGTTATCGAGGCTGACACATTTCCACCAATACGGACAGACTGTGGTCTGTGGATGAGGAAGTCGAGGATCCAATTGCAGAGGGATGCGCAAAGACCAAGTTATGAGAGTTTGGTAACCAGCTTGGAGGGGATGATTGTATTAAATGCCGAGCTGGAGTCAATGAATAACAGCCTGACATATGAGTTTTTGTTGTCCAAGTGGTCCAGAGCGGAGTGGAGAACAAGTGAGATCGCAACCTCTGTTGTGGCGGTGAGCGAACTGCAGTGGGTCCAGGTTCTTGTCGAGGTAGGAGTTGATATGCGCCATAATCAACCTTAAAGGCCCTTTAGCCAAACATGCCCACATTGACCAACACGTCCCATCTACACAAGTCCCACCTGCCTGCGTTTGGCCCATTGGAAGAGCATATTTTGTTCAGTTTAGTTTATTGCCACGTGTACCGAGGTACAGTGAAAAGCCTTTGTTTGGTGCTAACAAGTCAGCGGAAAGATAATGCATGATTACAATCAATTCGCCCACAGTGTACAGATACATGATAGCGTGAATAATGTTTAGTGCAAGGTAAATTCCAGCAAATACAAATCAAAGATAGTTCAAGGTTCACCGATGAGGTAGATCGGAGCTCAGGACAGTTCTCTCATTGTTGGTAGGATGGTTTAGTTGCCTGATAACAGCTGGGAAGAAACTGTCCCTGAATCTGGAGGTGTAGGAAAGAACTGCAGGTGCTTGTTTAAATCAAAGGTAGACACAAAATACTGGAGAAACTCAGTGGAACAGGCAGCATCTCTGGAGAGAAGGAATGGGTGACGTTTCGGGTCGAGACCCTTCTTCAGACCGATGCCAGGGGAGTGGGCGGGACAGAGATAGAATGTAGTCAGAGACAGTAAGACTGGTGGGAGAACTGGGAAGGGGGAGGGGATGAAGAGAGAAGGAAAGCAAGGACTTGAAGTTAGAGAATTCAATGTTCATACCGCTGGGGTGTAAGCTGCCCAAGCGGAATATGAGGTGCTGGGCCTCACTCTGACAATGGAGGAGGCCCAGGACAGAAAGTTCAGTGTGGGAATGGGAGGGGGTGTTAAAGTGCTGAGCAACCGGGAGATAAGATAGGTTTAGGCGGACTGAGCAGTGGTGTTCAGTGAAACGATCGCCGAGCCTGTGCATGGTCTCGTCTCACACTGTAAAGACTGCACGAGGATGTGGACCCTACCCGAAATGAGTATGATTAGTACAAGGATTGAGGGATGGGTGGGAAATCAGGGAGGACTCGGAACGGAATACTTTGTAACTTTATTGATGCCCTTTACATGGCAACTCTTTGTATACCTTGTGACTTGTCACATGTGACAATAAAGTGTCATTCATTCATTCATTCATTCATTCATTCATTCATTCATTCATTCATTCATTCATTCATTCATTCATTCATTCAAGTAATCAATAATAAGAAATCTCAGAAATCTGTAAATTTAGAAGTAACCTTTTATGCAAAAGAGTTACAAACATAGAAACAGAGAAAATAGGTGCAGGAGTAGGCCATTCGGCCCTTCGAGCCTGCACCGCCATTCAATATGATCATGGCTGATCATCCAACTCAGTATCCTGTACCTGCCTTCTCTCCATACCCCCTGATCCCATTAGCCACAAGGGCCACATCTAACTCCCTCTTAAATATAGCCAATGAACTGGCCTCAACTACTTTCTGTGGCAAAGAATTCCAGAGATTCACCACTCTCTGTGTGAAAAAAAAATTCTCATCTCGGTCCTAAAAGACGTCCTTCTTATCCTTAAACTATGACCACTTGTTCTGGACTTCCCCAACATCGGGAACAATCTTCCTGCATCTAGCCTGTCCAACCCCTTAAGAATTTTGTAAGTTTCTATAAGATCCCCCCTCAATCTTCTAAATTCTAGCGAGTACAAGCCGAGTCTATCCAATCTTTCTTCATATGAAAGTCCTGCCATCCCAGGAATCAGTCTGGTGAACCTTCTCTGTACTCCCTCTATGGCAAGATTGTCTTTCCTCAGATTAGAAGACCAAAACAAGATCCAACAATGATCCTTAAAGGCCTATGATTTTTTTCGGCGACTGCCGGCACCCGTCATAGTCGTGGGGTGACCCCTGTATGTTCGTGAGTAGTCGCCCAAAGAGTGGTACCTTGTTCTGGTCGCCGCTGGATTTTCAACATGTTGGAAACTTTTGGCCACCTGCTGCGACTGTGACGGGTGCCGGCAAGTCGCCGATAAAAATCGCGTAAGTGGGACAGGCCCTTTAGAAAGCCACACTTTGTACCGTACAAGATTGGCATTTCAATTTCTCTCAGCAGCCATCCTTCTTGCTCTCCCTGGCCAAGACTGACTCGTTTTAAGGACCTACACTCAGTTAAACACGACTGATCCAGCATTCATTCATTGGGATAGAGACACTTGCATCTGTTGGAGACAAGGGCCCTTTCATTTCATCGGACAAGATTGTATTCATACTAGGTTCCGGAGATGAGAAGGAACTAATCTGACTCATTTAGTTATCACATATCCGAATGAATAGGACAAATTGTAAAGAGACTCGACACTGAACCAAATGAGTTACACTTGGATCGATTTGAGTTGAATGCCAAGCTGAAATGTTTGGGTTTTAATCAGCTCGGCAAACAACAATCCCCATCTCCCTGTCTTTTCCCCTTAGGCAGGGATGTGTTTTATGGCAACTAAGTCCCTAATGTCGGCACTTGTAGCTGACCTGGCCACTGCCTTGACAAGGTCGGAGAAATGGAACTTCCAGTCAATACTTCAACTAAAGTAAATCCCAGTCCCAGATGTATGATTTTAATTTCCTCTTTTTGTAAAACTTTAGCTAGTGGTTTCAAAATTAAACCATGTACCAAAAGCAGTCTCACCTGAAAGGAGCAATGGTTTTATAATCTACCAAATGCATATGCATTAAGGGTCTCGACCCGAAACGTCACCCATTCCGACTCTCCAGAGAAGCTGCCCGTCCCGCTGAGTTAGAAACATAGGAACATAGAAAATAGGTGCTGGAGTGGGCCATTCGGCCCTTTGCCCCTGCATCGCCATTCAATGTGATCATGGCCAGAATCAGTACCCCGTTCCAGCTTTCCCCCCATATCCCTTGATTCCTTTAGCCCCATGAGCTAAATCTAACTCTCCCTTGAAAACATCCAGTGAATTGGCCTCCACTGCCTTCTGTGGCAGGGAATTCCACAGATTCACAACTCTCTGGGTGAAAACGGTTTTCCTCATCTCAGTCCTAAATGGCCAACCCCTTATTCTTAAGCTGTGACCCCTGGTTCTGTACATTCCCAACATCGGGAACATTTTTCCTGCGCCTAGCCTGTCCAATCCCGTAAGAATTTTACATGTTTTTATAAGATCCACAATCATCCTTCTAAATTCCAGTGAATACAAGCCCAGTCAATGCATTCTTTCATCATATGTCAGTCCTGCCATCCTGGGAATGTCTGAAGAGTCTGAAGAAGGGTTTTGGCCCGAAACGTTGCCTATTTCCTTCGCTCCATAAGATGCTGCTGCACCCGCTGAGTTTCTCCAGCACTTTTGTCTATCCTGGGAATGAACCTGGTGAACCTACGCTGCACTCCCTCAATAGCAAGAATGTCCTTCCTTAAATTTGGAGACCAAAAATGCACCCAACACTCCAGGTGCGGTCTCAACAGGGCCCTGTACAACTGCAGTAGGACCTCCTTGTTCCTATACACAAATCCTCTCGCTATGAAGGCCAACATGCCATTCGCTTTCTTCACTGCCTGCTGTACCTGCATGCTTAACGCCCTGTCCCACTTTCCCGAGTTCCTCACAAACTCTCCCGAGTTTTCCCCTTGATTCGAACTCGGAGAATTATGGTAAGGGCCGTACGTAGGTACTCGGGGCTATTTTTTAAAATTCGTGGACATTTTTCAACATGTTGAAAAAACGTCTCGACTTACCTGATGCCCAGAGTTCCTACGGCTGGCATTACGAGCCGCTACGAAACATCTACGGACTCCTGCGGCCTCCTATGAGCTCGCTACCGACATTCCCCGACATTCCCCGAGTTCGAATCAAGGGGAAAACTCGCGAGAGCTCGTGAGAAACTCGGGAAAGTGGGACAGGGCCTTTACTTTCAGTGACTGATGTACAAGGTCACCCAGGTCTCGAGTAACTCCAGCATTTAGCCTCCATCTTCGGTTTAAACCAGAATCTGCAGTATCTTCCTGCGGATGCAACAATATGCCTTATCGACAGTGGGCACTAAAGAAAATAATGGAAGGAACTAACAGGTCAGGCAACACGTGTGCTGGGAATAACAGGATCAAACTTTGAACTTGATGGCATTTCATTCAAAGCCTTGACAAAAATTTGATTGAAATCTTGCCTCAAAGTTCAGGTGACTTGGGATTTGCATGTGGGCTTACCGGCATCACTAATTCATAAATGTTTATTAACTTTCGAAAGCTGAAACCTGTGACAAATGATGCGCTACAAATACGTATAGTGGAAGGAGAGTTTGTTTCTGGAGTTTAAAGAGTCTAGTGATTGATCATCAACAAGACTGGAGCTCAGTAAGAAACATTTAGACAGGTACATGGGAGATGAGGGGAGATTTCTTTACACAGAGGGTGGTGAATCTGTGGAATTCTTGGCCTCCACAGCCTTCTGCGGCAGTGGATATTTTTAAGGCAGAGTCGGATAGATTCCTGATTAGTGCGGGTGTCAAAGGTTATAGGGAGAAGGCAGGAGAATAGGGTTAGGAAACATAGAAAATAGGTGCAGGAGTAGGCCATCCGGCCCTTCGAGCCTGCACCGCCATTCAATGTGAACATGGCTGAGGGAGAGATAGATCAGCCATGATTGAATGGTGGAGTAGACTTGATGGGCTGAATGGCCTGATTCTACTCCTATCCCTTATGAGCTCATGAACTTTAACAAAGATCCATCCGGTGTTCGTGAAGAATATTTTTGGCGATCCCAGACTCTGGGCTAGGTGTGGAAAAAAGAATTAGACACTTTGAACTCAGAAGTGATTTCACAAGTTCACAAGTTATAGGAGAAGCATTAGGCCATTCGGCCCATCGAGTCCACTCCGCCGTTCAATCATGGCTGATCTCTGCCTCCTAATCCCATTCTCCTGCCTTCTCCCCATAACCCTTGGCACCCGTTCTAATCAAGAATTTGTCTATCTCTGTCTTGAAAATATCCACAGACTTGGCCTCCACAGCCCTCTGTGGCAATGAGTTCCACAGATTAACTACCCACTGACTGAAGAAGTTCCTCCTCACCTCCTTTCTAAAAGAGCGCCCTTTAACTCTGAGGCTGTGCCCTCTGGTCCTAGACTCTCCCACCAGTGGAAACATCCTCTCCACATCCACTCTATCCAGGCCTTTCATTATTCTGTAAGTTTCAATGACTTCTATAAGTAACTTTGTTACACAGAGTGTGGTGGGGATGTGGAACGAGCTGCCGGAGGAGGTAGTTGAGGCAGGGACTATTGCAGTATTTGAGAAACATTTAGACAGGTACATGGATAGGACAGGCTTGGAGGGATATGGGCCAAACGCAGGCAGGTGGGGCTAGTGTCGAAGGGACATGTTGGTCGGCATGGGCAAGTTGGGCCGAAGGGCCTGTTTCCGTGCTGTATCACTCTATGACTCTCTAAGCGAAGGTAAAAGTCCAATATATTTATTTCACAGAAGGAAATATGATGTGCCAGTCTATCCACTTACCTTGCTACGAATTAAAGTCAGCCATGTGAGACAATGTTTAGGGACAATGCTTTAGTGTTTTCTGGAGCTGGGTGTCCATGGGAGATAGCAGAAAAATATAAGCAGAGTTAGTCCAAAGAAATACTGCTGGCTGTAGAATTATCTGAGCACTCCAGAGACCCCAGAATGAAAGCCTCGGCTCACAATAGACAATAGACAATAGGTGCAGGAGTAGGCCATTCGGCCCTTCAAGCCAGCACCGCCATTCAATGTGATCATGGCTGAATTCATGTTGCAGAATTATGCAGCGGGATCTTGCCCTGGGAAGTCTGTGGAATTCTCTGCCTCAGGGAGGCCGGTTCTCTGGATACTTTCAAGAGAGAGCTAGATAGGGCTCTTAAAGATAGCGGAGTCAGAGGATATGGGGAGAAGGCAGGAACGGGGTACTGATTGGGGATGATCAGCCATGATCACATTGAATGGTGGTGCTGGCTCGAAGGGCCGAATGGACTACACCTGCACCTATTGTCGATTGTCTCTGAAATCAAATGTTAAAACAAGCCCGATGTTCCACCAAGGCCGGCCAGATCTCCCTGGTGCTTCCCCCTCCCATTCCCACACTGACCTTCTTGTCCTGAGCACCACCATTGGCACGGTGAGGCAACACGCAAACTGGAGGAACTGGGGCGGCACGGTGGCGCAGCGGCAGAGTTGCTGCCTGACAGCGCTCACAGTGTTGAAGTGCTGAGCCACCGGGAGATCAGCTTGGTTATTGCGAACCGAGCGGAGGTGTTGGGCGAACAGATCGCCAAACCTACGCTTGGTCTCACCGATGAAGATTTGTAACGTTGCTGTTTGTAGGAGCTTTGTGTGTGCAAACACTTGGTTACAGAGACATAGAAACATAGAAAATAGGTGCAGGAGGAGGCCATTCGGCCCTTCGAGCCAGCACCGCCATTCATTGTGATCATGGCTGATCGTCCCCTATCAATAACCCGTGCCTGCCTTTTCCCCATATCCCTTGACTCCACTAGCCCCTGGAGCTCTATCTAACTCTCTCTTAAATCCATCCAGTGACTTGGCCTCCACTGCCCTCTGTGGCAGGGAATTCCATAAATTCACAACTCTCTGGGTGAAAATGTTTTTTCTCACCTTAGTCTTAAATGACCTCCCCTTTATTCTAAGACTGTGGCCCCTGGTTCTGGACTCGCCCAACATTGGGAACATTTTTCCTACATCTAGCTTGTCCAGTCCTTGTATAATTTTAAACGTTTCTATAAGATCCCCCCCTCATTCTTTTAAACTCCAGTGAATACAAGCCTAGTCTTTTCTGGGGACATGGGGTTATGGACACATGACGATGCGTATACAAATGCGAGTCCTATTATTTGTTTGCATTTTTATTGAACTGCAGAAGCATTTTACCAACAATACAATAATCTCACTCGGGATGCAAACGCTGTCTCAGCTTGACATGTATAGACTAATGATTAATTTGAATGGGCAAAAAAAAATATCCTTAGGACGTCTTTGTAAAGCCTGCAGAATGAATAATAAGCAGTTGGATGCTAATGAGGGTCTTGCAGAGACCATTGCCGAGGATTTGTTTATTGTTCCTTCCTTGGCAGCAGAAGAGATTGAATTAAACATTCATTTGCTGCAGATTCTCAGCTGAAGGACAATATCATCATGGAGGTAATGAGAGAATGCACATTCCTTTAATCACTAGTCTGTACCCAAAGCAGGGAAATAAATAACCATCAAACATTACGCCAATTATCTGATAACACTTTAATGATAGTATTGATCTTTCCTGGACTTTAAATATAATCCGATTCCCGTTAGCTAATTCTTTAGGTGATTACAACATTGGGAAGGAATAGTAATGGAGACATTTTTAGAGAGAGCAGAAGTCCAATGCTTCTCCGACGATGCCGATAGTTTAGATTAGAGATACAGCGTGGAAACAGGCCCTTCGGCCCGCCGAGTCCGCGCCGACCAGCAACCCCCGCACGCTAACACTATCCTACACACAGTTTTTCCATTTACACCAAGCCAATTAACCTTCAAAACCAGCACGTCTTCAGAGTGTGGGAGGAAACCGGAGATCTCCGAGAAAACCCACGCAGGTCACGGGGAGAACGTACAAACTCCGTACAGACAGCGCCCGTAGTCAGGTTCGAACCCGGGTCTCTGGCGCTGTGAGTTCTGTAAGTCAGCAACTCTACCGCTGCGCCACCGTGCTCAGCTAATGGAACGTACGTGCAAAATATAGACTAGAGTATAACAATATAGATTTTAACAAAAAAGCAGGTTTGGATTCCTTCTGAGGCACAATTGATTGTTAAAGAATGCAAGATAAAATATTCACAGCAGTAAATTGAGTGATTTTTTTGTGTGAATTCTGCACTTTAAATCTATTGGATATCATGATGTATTAATTGCTTTGTGGTTCATTAACAGTTTTGCCAAATCTACGATCTTCACATTGTAGACACTAAAGGGCCTGTCCCACGAGCATGCGACCTGCATGCGGCGAGCGCGACCAAACAGGAAGCGGGGGCCGCGCGGAGGTCGAGTGAGTGACGTGAAGTTCGAGTGAAGTCCGCGGGAAGTTCGCGCGTGATGTACGGCGTCAAGATGCTGCGTATGCTCGTCGAAGGCGCTGCGCACGCCCGTCGAGGCGGTGTGCGTACAGCATCGAGTCGAGGCAGGTGCGGGCCAGCTGGCCGTCGCCGCGCGGATATTTTTGAACACGGTCTGTTTTTCGGAGCCCCGTGCGATGTCGGGACCAGCTCCGCACAACTCCATACGGCTCCGGCGATCGAAGTGGGACCGGGATCGAAGTTAGGTCGCGCTTACCGCATGGAGTCGCATGCTCGTGGGACAGGCCCTTAACACTTGCCTGAGATGTTGCGTAAACCGAATAGATTCCTTTTAGATAGAGTCACAGAGTGATACAGTGTGGAAATAGGCCCTTCGTCCCAATATGCCCACACTGGCCAACATGTCCCATCTACACTAGTCCCACCTGCCTGCGTTTGGCCCATATCCCTCCAAACCTGTCCTAGACACGTACCTGTCTAAGTTACTTAAATGTTGGGTGTTGAATAAAGACCAAGTTCACACAATGTGATTAGGATCGATAGACTTTAATGAGCAACTCGGCAGAGATATCTCAAAGAGCTTTCATCTCAGCATGCATACTGCTAGTCTCACAGAGAGAGGGAGAGAGAGAGAGAGCGAGAGAGCTCTCTAATAAGCCTGTGGGCGGAACCACAGTCTGAGTGACACTAATCTACATTGGGATAGTCCCAGTCTCAACTACCTCCTCTACCTACTGTATTAGCAATAACTTGTCAGACAAGATCATAAGATCATAAGTAATATGAGCAGATTTAGGCCATTCGGCCCATCAAGTATACTCCTCCATTTAATTGCAGGATGGCGGGACTGTCATATGCTGAGAGAATGGAGCGGCTGGACTCTGCAGTTTAGAAGGATGAGCGGGGATCTTATTGAAACATATAAGATTATTAAGGGCTTGGACACGCTAGAGGCAGGAAACATGTTCCCGATGTTGGGGGAGTCCAGAACCAGGGGCCACACAGTTTAAGAATAAGGGGTAAGCCATTTAGAACGGAGACAAGGAAACACTTTTTCTCACAGAGAGTTGTGAGTCTGTGGAATTCTCTGCCTCAGAGGGCGGTGGAGGCAGGTTCTCTGGATACTTTCAAGAGAGAGCTAGATAGGGCTCTTAAAAATAGCGTAGTCAGGGGAGAAGGCAGGAACGGGGTACTGATTGGGGATGATCAGCCATGATCACATTGAATGGCGGTGTTGGCTTCTGCACCTATTGTCTATTGTCTATAAGATAGACATAAAGTGCTGGAGTAACACACCCGGGTCAGGCAGCATCTCTAGAGAATAGGACTCGGTGATGATGAATGGCGGAGTAGACTTGATTGGTCGAATGGCCGCAATCTGCTCCTCGTCTCCGTTCTTCAGTGGGATCAAGGGCCTGTTTCCATGCTGGATCTCTAAAGTCTAAATAAAACTACATTTTACATTCCCAATAATAACGTGTTTGTAGTTCTCATAAATTTCCAGCGACGATAAATTAAGAACAAATCAGCCACCACTCTTGTAAGCGTTTGGTGCAGGGTGGTTATTTCCTATTATTTAAACCTTATTTATTATTTAAACCTTATCTTACCATTAAAAGGGCACTTACACTGTAACTGACAGACTTATCTTTCTCAGTCAAGTTTCATCTATATCTGTCAGGTGAATGCAAGATCCCCACGATGTTCCAAGCCTGCGTGTGGCAACGCTGGTACTAAAACACCATTAGCACACACACACACACACACACACACACACACACACACACACACACACACACACACACACACACACACACACACACACACACACACACACACACACACACACACACACACACACACACACACACACACACACACTGTGAATGTTTAAGAAAGAACTGCAGATGCTGGAAAAATCGAAGGTAGACAGAAATGCCGGAGAAACTCAGCGGGTGAGGCAGCATCTGTGGAGCTCATCAGTCTGAAGAAGGGTCTCGACCCGAAACCGCACCTATTCCTTCGCTCCATAGATGCTGCCTCACCCGCTGAGTTTCTCCAGCATTTTTGTCTATCTCAGTTTGTGAATGGTCCATGAAGCTGAAGAGGGTGGTGAATAAGTGGAATTCTTTGCCACAGACGTCTGTGGAGGCCAAGTCAGTGGACATATTTAAGGCAGAGATAGATAGATTCTTGATTAGTACGGGTGCCAGGGATTATGGGGAGAAGGCAGGAGAATGTGGTTCGGAAGGAGAGATAGATCAGCCATGATTGAATGGAGGAGTGGACTCGATGGGCCGAATGGCCTATTTCTACTCCTATCACTTACGACCTTATCATCCTCGACTTCAAAGGTTCACGGGCCAACATCTCCCTCCTTGATCAACCCCACACTCCGCTCCTCTGAGTCTAGACCAAACCCTTTGTTGCATCTTCAGTTTACAGTTTAGTTTATTGTCACGTGTACCGAGGTACAGTGGAAAGCTTTCGTTGCGTGCTAACCAGTCAGCGGAAAGACAATATGTGATTACAATCGAGCCATTCACAGTGTACATGATAAGGGAATAACATTTAGTGCAAGGTAAAGCCAGTAAAGACCGATCAAGGATAGTCCGAGGGTCACCAATGAGGTAGATCGTAGTTCAGGACTGTTCTCTGGTTGTGGTAGGATGGTTCAGTTGCCTGATAACAGCTGGGACGAAATTGTCCCTTCTTGCCGGCATTTAATCTTTGCAGCTAGTTCTCAAGAGGACCTCTGTGATAAAAGAAGGTAGACAAAAATGCTGGAGTAACTCAGCGGGTGAGGCAGCATCTATGGGGAGAAGAAATAGATGGAGTTTTGGGTTGAGACCGTTCTTCAGACTGATGTCGGAGGGGGGGGGGGAAGAAAGGAAAAGGCGGAGACAGTAGGCTTGTGGGGGAGCTGGAAAGGGGAGGGGAAGGAGGGAGAAAGCAAGGATTATCGAACAGACTACTGACCGACGCTTCTCCTCCGTGATATAAGAAGTAACCAAGGAAGTTTGAAGTCTGAAGAAGGGTCTCAACCCGAAACGTTGCCTATTTCCTTCGCTCCATAGATGCTGCCTCACCCGCTGAGTTTCTCCAGCATTTTTGACTAACTTCGATTTTGCCAGCATCTGCAGTTCCTTCTTAAACAAAGTGCTGGTAGCAATCATCTGAACGGTCCTTCCGTAAGCTATACCGTCCAACTGTCTGTACGGAGTTTGTACGTTCTCCCCATGACCTGCGTGGGTTTTCTCTGGGTTCTCGGGTTTCCTCCCACACTCGAAAGACGTACAGGTTTGTCCTGCTGAGTTACTCCAGTTTTTTGTGTCTGTCTTCGGTTTAAACCGGCATCTGCAGTTCCTTCCCACGCAATTAAACTAAGAGGCACATATACGTGAAAAGTGCAGGACGTTCTGATTTACTTCCAACTTGCCAATGAATGAAAAAGGATAGCAAGCCAGTTAGCCATTAAGGTGTAAGCCAAGCCAGTTAGAACGGAGACGAGGAAACACTTTTTCACAAAGAGAGTTGTGAGTCTGTGGAATTCTCTGCCTCAGAGGGCGGTTCTCTGGATACTTTCAAGAGAGAGCTAGATAGGGCTCTTAAAGATAGTGGAGTCAGGGGATATGGGGAGAAGGCAGGAACGGGGTACTGATTGGGGATGATCAGCCATGATCACATTGAATGGCGCTGCTGGCTCGAAGGGCCAAATGGCCTACTCCTGCACCTATTGTCTATGTTTCTATTGTCTATTGTCTATTGAACATATGGGGTGGCACAGTGGTAGAGTTGCTGCCTCACACCACCAGAGACCCGAGTTCGATCCTGACTACAGGTGCTGTCTGTACGGAGTTTGCACGTCCTCCCCGCGTGGGATTTTCTCCGTGTGTTTTCCGATTTCCTCCCACACTCCCATTCCTTCTCCCCGGAGATGCTGCCCGATCCGCTGAGTTACTCCAGCTTTTTTGTGTCTATCTTCGGTTTAAACCAGCATCTGCAGTTCCTTCCTGCACAATTCTCCGATCAGGGGCCTGAACCTGCAAACCTGTGGTTCAGAAGCAAACATTTGTCGGCTGGGTCACGCATGGAGAATCTTCCTGTAAACAATATTGTGATATTAATATTCAGAGTCGCAGCAGAAACTGTTGCCAGAGAGAGTCGCAAACTCAACTCCCCGAGTGAACGCAGTGTTATTAGGCAGTCGGGGCAAGACAATGAAAAAGCAGAACCCAATAAAAATTAATCTAGAGCTAACAAAAACGCATAATAATGAACAAGTAAACGCTGCCATTCTCTTGGCTTCCTCCCCAGTGTGAACCAGAGTGTGGAAGGAAATAACTCTGCCTGTTATACAGTGACAGACAGAGGCAAAAACATAAGGACAATTCATAATCATAATCATACTATATTAGCCAAGTATGTTTTGCAACATATGCATAATACGAGAAGTCCAGAACCAGGGGCCACAGTTTAAGAATAAGGGGTAAGCCATTTAGAACGGAGATGGGGAAACACTTTTGTTGGAGAACTGGGAAGGGGGAGGGGATGGAGAGAGAGGGGATGCAAGGGTTACTGGAAGTTAGAGAAGTCTAACGCTGGGTTGTAAGCTGCCCCAGGGCAATATGTGGTGCTGTTGCATCAGGCCTCACTCTGATGGGCACGTTCTAAATGATTTTGCTGCCCTTGATTTAGGAAGGTTGAAAAGTGAAAGATTCACCAGGGCACAAGCGCTGGGCGCTGAAGTAAGGTTTAGATAAATGGAGCTGTCAACAGAATGCATCGAGGCAACGTCAGGGCGGTGGGCTGGTGATGTCGGCATCTTGCGTCCTGTGGTATCGTAGCTGGCGAGTGGAGAGTGGAGACGTATTAGTTCCGTGTGAATGCCTGCATTTTATACCGCTGTGCAAACAAATCAATAACAGGTCAAAGCAAAGCCTGGAGGTAAATCCAGACAGAGAAAACGTCATCGACTCTGCACGCACCATCTCTTTGATGTGTGTTATTGGCTTAAGCTAATTTTACATTTGATCCACCTTCCTTTTCCCTATTGTCACGAGTATCGAGGTACAGTGAAAAGTTTTTGTTGCGAAAGACAATACACTATTCAATCACAGTGAGGAATGTGGAGGAGTCACTGTAGTGGATGTTCATGTTCAAATTTATTTTGTGTGTCTTATTGCTTTTAAATGGCATGACTGTACGGCAAATGAAATTCCTCGTATGTTGCAAAACATACTTGGCTAATAAAGTATGATGTTGATTAACATTATGGTTATAATCGAGCCATTCGCACAAATACGTGATAAGGCATTAATGTTTAGCGCAAGTCCTGGCGTGTTTCATTGTCCGTAACTCATTTTCACCCAAACCCACAGCTAACAATGGATTCATTCCTTGATCCTCGTTACTTTTTTGCATTTGTTTCAATAGGCAATAGGTGCAGGAGTAGGCCATTCGGCCCTTCGAGCCAGCACCGCCATTCAATGTGATCATGGCTGATCATCCACAATCAGTACCCCGTTCCTGCCTTCTCCCCATATCCCCTGACTCCGCTATTTTTAAGAGCCCTATCTAGCTCTCTCTTGAAAGCTTCCAGAGAACCGGCCTCCACCGCCCTCTGAGGCAGAGAATTCCACAGACTCACAGACTTCATTTCTTTGTTCTATATGTTTAGTTTGAATAAACCTAAATGAAGAAGAGTCTCGACCAGAAACGTCACCCATTCCTTCTCTCCACAGATGTTACCTTTTGCCGAGTTACTCCAGCATTTTGTGTCTATCTTTAACCTAAACGTCCCACCATTTTTGTGGCCCAATTTCAGTTTAATTTATTGTCACCTGTACTGAGGTACGGTGAAAAGCTTTTGTTGCGTGCTAACCAGTCAGCGGAAAGACATAACAAGAGGAGTTGAGTATAGGAGCAAAGAGGTCCTTCTGCAGTTGTACAGGGCCCTAGTGAGACCACACCTGGAGTATTGTGTGCCGTTTTGGTCTCCAAATTTGAGGAAGGACATTCTCGCTATCGAGGGAGTGCAGCGTAGGTTTACAGGGTTAATTCCCGGGATGGCGGGACTGTCATTTGCTGAGAGAATGGAGCGGCTGGGCTTGTATTCTCTGGCGTTTAGAAGGATGAGAGAGGATCTTATAGAAACATATAAGATTATTAAGGGTTTGGACAAGCTAGAGGCAGGAAACATGTTCCCGATGTCGGGGGAGTCCAGGGGCCACAGTTTAAGAATAAGGGGTAAGCCATTTAGAACGGAGACGAGGAAACACTTTTTCTCACTGAGAGTTGAGGGTCTGTGGAATTCTCTGCCTCAGGTGGAGGCGGGTTCTCTGGATGTTTTCAAGAGAGCTAGATAGGGTTCTTAAAAATAGCGGAGTCAGGGGATATGGGGAGAAGGCAGGAACGGGATACAGATTGGGGATGATCAGCCATGATCACATTGAATGGCGGTGCTGGCTCGAAGGGCCGAATGGCCTACTCCTGCACCTATTGTCAATTGTCTATTGTCTAAAAGATCATCCGTTCTGCAGAATTGATAAACGCATTGTCCTTGATCGCTTGGGATAGTGCAATAAAATGTGAATTGACTGCTGTGTGTCGTAGGATCAGAATTTCATTCAGACATCGGCAGGCAACGGCAGAGATTACACAACATTTATATTGCCAGCAAGATTGGAATTCAGAATGATTCAGCTCAGAGAGGAATGAACTGAGGAGAGGTTTTATTGCTGATTTACCATGCTGTGTCATGTTGTACACTGGGATACAAAATTGTTTAAATGGGAATTTAGTGGCTTCAATGACAAAGAAAGGTCACTGCATTGAAAGACAACTGATTTCATCATGGATAATATCTAAATGCCAAGGGTGATTGTGTCTGAATGAGCTGATCTGCCCACCACAATGTTTGCGTCTGCTTATACATCCAATTTATAAATATTATACCTCGTCTTCAGAATCAAAATTGACGGTTTGTGGGCCATATTCATATTTCTGTGACATTCGCAATGAAAATGTCCATGCCGTTTCCTTCCCTGTTATTTTAGTAATGTTAAAGGGCGGCACCAGAGACCCAGCTCCACCCTGACTATGGCTGCTGTCTGTATGGAGTTTGCACGTTCTCCCCCTGACCTGCGTGATTTTCCCCCGGGATCTCTGGCTTCCTCCCACACTCCAAAGACGTACAGGTTTAAGGTTATATAATGGGAATTAAGTCCAAATTTTATATATATATTTTTTAAAACATACGTCAAATTGTTAGCTTTCCACAGCAATCATTTTTCATGAATCGATAAGTTCTTAGAGCAGAATTAGGCCATTCGGCCCATCATGTCTACTCCGCCATTCAATCATGGCTGATCTATCTCTCCCTCCCTCTTAAAGATAGCGGAGTCAGGGGATATGGGGATATCCAACCTCCGCAGTTTTGGGGACAGAGCCTTCTCCAGGGCAGCTCCCAGGCTCTGGAACTCCTTCCCCCAACTGATCCGCAATTCCGTGTCCCTCACCATCTTCCAGTTCCGCCTCAAGACCCATCTCTTCACCTCTGCCTATCCTTAGCCCCACGTCCCCCTCCCTTTTCATCTGTGCTTGAATTGCCTCATATTGTGTTTTGAATTGAATTCTGTCTTTACTTTGTGTACTAGTCATGTCTCTACTATTTATTTCATTCCCCTTACATGTTTTTCCTCTACCTGCTAAATTTTTGTAAGGTGTCCTTGAGACTCTTGAAAGGCGCCCATAAATAAAATGTATTATTATTATTATTATTATTAAGGCAGGAACGGGGTACTGATTGGGGATAATCAGCCATGATCACATTGAATGGCGGTGCTGGCTCGAAGGGCCGAATGGCCTACTCCCGCACCTATTGTCTGTCAACCCCATTCTCCTGCCTCCTCCTCATAACCCCTGACACCCGTACTAATCAAGAATCTATCTCTGCCTTAGAAATATCCACTGACTTGGCCTCCACAGCCTTCTGTGACAAAGAATTCCACAGATTCACCACCATCTGACGAAATAAAGTTTATAGGTTAATCGGCTTGGTAAAATTATAAATTGTCCCTAGGTGTACGTTCTCTGACCAGCGCGGGTTTTCTCCGGGTGCTCCGGTTTCCTCCCACACTCCCACACAGGTCCGGCAACATTTGTGGAAAGAGAAACATGTTTCATGTTAAAGACTTTTTGTCCGATTTGCTATCCAAATCCATAATTCATGGCTCACGAGAACTTCATATCCTTGGACACTCATACAAAAAACAAATCAGTACACTACTGGTCTCTAATTCAATTACCGGACTTAAGTAACAAAATGCAATATTAATACATCAGACATATGAAAGAAATGATGGAAATATTACCCCAAAATATTATTTTTAATGTAAAATCACAAAACAATGAATGGAATCGGCTGCATTCGTGTTCATTTTATGGAAATTGGTGAGATTTAGTTTAGAGATGCAGCCTTAAATTGTTAATTGAAAATTTAAATCACTCAGTAACTCCCCATTAATGACAAACAAGACATTCTGTAGAACTCAGCGTTACCAAGTAAAACACTAACGCTGCAGTTCGCAAGATTACTCTATTGGGAATACTTGGAGTTGAATTTAGTTTAGTTTAGTTTAGAGATACAGCGCGGAAACAGGCCCTTCGGCCCACCGAGTCCGTGCCGACCAGCGATCCCCGCACACTAACACTATCCTACACGCACTAGGGATGATTTACACTTATACCAAGCCTATTAACCTGCAATCCTGTACGTCTTTGGAATGTGGGAGGAAACCGAAGATCTCGGAGAAAACCCGCACACGAGCGTGCAAACTCCGTACAGACAGCACCCGCAGTCTGGATCGAACCCGGGTCTTCGGCGCCATGAGGCAGCAACTCTACCGCTGCGGCACCGGGCCACCCTTCACTTATACGCGAATAGCATTAAATCTTCCTCAATTTCAAACAGGATTTGGGAATGATGGCGAGGGATTTGATGGTAAATGCTTGCTAAAGGCCAATGACCGCGTTCCCACCGCGTGTGTGTGCGCGCTAACACGTTGCAGATTCTCTGGGAATTGCACCGAATCTCTCCAACAAATGAACGCGTCAAGTGTGAGTTGTTTGAGCGATGGTTTTAGTCCATTGCAAAGCTGCAAGCTATTTTAGACCCGATTTAAAGAGCCCCAGAGGTGAAGGGAGCCTGTTCTTATCAGTAATGCAGGTGTTTGATGCAGGAACCTGTATTTGTATTCTCAAGGTCGCCAAACTCTGGAACGAAGGAAAGATATTGGGATATTGTAGGCTGCAGGGCACAATTATTGGACCTCGTTTGTCAAGGAATATATTCAAGGATTGAAAACATTTGATAAGATAGCCAGCTCCCTTGACTTGTTGTAATGTGAATTCAGTCTAAATTGTTTTTTTTTCTAAAACCATACATCAAATTGTTAGCTTTCCACAGCTCTCATTTTTCGATACGTTCTAGGAGCATTCGGCCCATCAAGTCTGCTCCACTATTCAATCAATAGACAATAGACAATAGGTGCAGGAGTAGGCCATTTGACCCTTCGAGCCAGCACCTCCATACAATGTGATCATGGCTGATCATCCTCAATCAGTACCCCGTTCCTGCCTTCTCCCCATATCCCCTGACTTCGCTATTTTTAAGAGCCCTATCTAGCTCTCTCTTGAAAGTATCCAGAGAACCTGCATCCACCGCCCTCTGAGGCAGAGAATTCCACAGACTCACAACTCTCTGTGAGAAAAAGTGTTTCCTTGTCTCCGTTCTAAATGGCTTACTCCTTATTCTTAAACTGCGGCCGCTGGTTCTGGACTCTCCCAACATCGGGAACATGTTTCCTGCCTCTAGCGTGTCCAAACCCTTAACAATCTTATATGTAGCAATGTTACAAAATTTTGAGATTTAAAAAATCAAGTCTGCAATTTATCCCATCAGATAAAGCATAAACAGAAGTTTAATTTGACACCTAATTCACTTTCATATCTCAAGTATTTAAAAAGTTATGGCCATTTTCATACTCGGAAATGAGCATCTTGTTCCCTATTGATTTCTATGGATATAACAAAAAAGCTGTGACCGTGTGCAGTCAAAAGCCCATAACTTTCTTAAAAATTAAGAGAACTGAATGAAATTTTCAGTTATCGTAGATTGAACCATTCTGAAACAAATATAAAATAATCTTACTTGGATGACCTGAAATTAAAGCATATAATTAGTTTGTTACCCAAGTGTAGCTAATTTCAAACTTCAATTACTAGATCTAAACATCTATCCATTTCTTAATAAATGATTAACATTTTTAAATAGCCTAAGTGTCCAAATAATATTCATAAATAATTCACAATAAAACATGATTTTTAAATCTCATTTACATTAATTTATAGACCAAATGGAAGGAATTTAGTGTTCAATTGCTGTAAATTAAAGTCCATTTTAAATCAGCTTTCTAGTGGGATCCTGTGAACGCGCTGGTTTAGAACGTTCACATTGCGGTAGATTTGTGCCTCAAATGCCCAGAAAAATACTGCGGGATATAATGGGGCCAAAATGAGCTACTCGCAATATTAAACTTTGTATAAAGGGATCTTAAGAAGCCCTTTTTAATGTAAAAATAAGCTACATACCTTCTGTGGTTTCCTCTATGAGACCCTGACAGCTGCCGTTGTTCGCGGGTTTATAGATTGATTTTTAAACTACTATAACTATTATCCAAGGCCTTTAAAACTAATAATAGCTTTTGCGACGGGGTCTTCCAGCGATTTTTCGTTAATAATTAACAAGGCTGAACATCTTCGATTTGAACAGCCTAGAGAAAATCGCGTTTTAAACCCGCCCCCCCTCTAAACGGCGCCAAAATCGCGCACACCCGCAGCGACAGATTTTCAGCGACGCTTCAGGTAGGCTTTGCAACATACCTATTATATGTTTCAATGAGATATCCTTTCATCCTTCTAAACTCCAGAGTGTACAAGCCCAGCCGCTCCATTCTCTCAGCATACGACAGTCCCGCCATCCCGGGAATTAACCTTGTAAACCTACGCTGCACTCCCTCAATAGCAAGAATGTCCGTCCTCAAATTAGATGAAATAGGATTATTAGCAAAAGCGATAACCTATTTAGAAGTCCTAAAGATATTTTGATGCATATTTATTTTGAGTATTGTTGACTTATTGAATTGTTTTAGTTTAGGTTTAGTTTAGAGATACAGCGTGGAAATAGGCCCTTCGGCCCACCAAGGCCGTGCCGACCGCAATGACCCATGCACTAGTTCAATCTTACACACTAGGGATCATTCTAGAAGCCAACTAACCTGCAGAGCTGTACATTTTTGGAGAGTGGGAGGGAACCGGAACACCCGGAGAAAACCCATGCATCAAGTGAACAAGTGATAGGAGCAGAATTAGGCCATTTGGCATATCAAATGGTGTATCTGGACTTCCAGAAGGCTTTCGACAAGGTCCCACATAAGAGATTAGTATACAAACTTAAAGCACACGGCATTGGGGGTTCAGTATTGATGTGGATAGAGAACTGGCTGGCAAACAGGAAGCAAAGAGTAGGAGTAAACGGCTCCTTTTCACAATGGCAGGCAGTGACTAGTGGGGTACCGCAAGGCTCAGTGCTGGGACCCCAGCTATTTACAATATATATTAATGATCTGGATGAGGGAATTGAAGGCAATATCTCCAAGTTTGCGGATGACACTAAGCTGGGGGGCAGTGTTAGCTGTGAGGAGGATGCTAGGAGACTGCAAGGTGACTTGGATAGGCTGGGTGAGTGGGCAAATGTTTGGCAGATGCAGTATTAAACACCTTAAAGACCAAGGAGATAATAATAGACTTCAGGAAGAATAAAACGGACATGGTACCATTAGTTATCAGAGGGGACTGTGTGGAGAGGGTGGCGGATTTCCGCTTCCTGGGAATCCATATTGAGGAGGACCTGACGTGGAGCGTGAACACCTCTGCGCTGCTGAAAAAGGTCCAGCAGAGACTGCACTTCCTGAGGGTGCTCAGGAAGAATAACATCACTCAGACTGCTGCTGTCCTTTTATCGGTGCTCCATTGAGAGCCTCCTAACATACTGTGTATGCGTATGGTACACCAGCTGCACAGCGGCTCAGAGGAAAGCGCTCCAGAGGGCCATTGACAACGCCCAGAGGATTGTCGGATGCCCTCTCCTTACCTTGGAGGACTTACACAGTTCCCGCTGCATCAAAAAATCCCAGAGTATTATAAAGGACATTTCCCACCCCGGACACTCCCTGTTTGAACTGTTACCGTCAGGCAGACGGTACAGATCTACAAGGACAAGGACAAACAGACTTAAAAACAGTTTTTACCCCACTGCTATAAAGGCACTAAATGTAGCCGCCAAGGAACGCAGGGGCGATA
Source organism: Amblyraja radiata (assembly GCF_010909765.2). Taxonomy (NCBI): domain Eukaryota; kingdom Metazoa; phylum Chordata; class Chondrichthyes; order Rajiformes; family Rajidae; genus Amblyraja; species Amblyraja radiata. The sequence continues at coordinate 3,085,303 of NC_045975.1, read as the reverse complement.
CATACATACATGAAATCGACAGAAGGATATAGGGCTGGGTGTTTATGAGTGCTATTTTTATGATATTTATTTTAGTTGTTTATCTTTTTTAATATTTTACCTTGTATGTATCGTTAGCTTTTAGAAATGTTTGAATGGTGCACTGACTGGCTGACATTTTACAATTTCGTTGTACATGGTTCATGTTACAATGACAATAAAGAAACTATTCTATTCTATTCTATAATGTGGATAAATGTGAGGTTATCCATTTTGGTGGCAAAAACAGGAAAGCAGACTATTATCTAAATGGTGGCCGACTAGGAAAAGGGGAGATGCAGCGAGACCTGGGTGTCATGGTACACCAGTCATTGAAAGTGGGCATGCAGGTGCAGCAGGCAGTGAAGAAAGCGAATGGTATGTTAGCTTTTATAGCAAAAGGATTTGAGTATAGGAGCAGGGAGGTTCTACTGCAGTTGTACAGGGTCTTGGTGAGACCACACCTGGAGTATTGCGTACAGTTTTGGTCTCCAAATCTGAGGAAGGACATTATTGCCATAGAGGGAGTGCAGAGAAGGTTCACCAGACTGATTCCTGGGATGTCAGGACTGTCTTATGAAGAAAGACTGGATAGACTTGGTTTATACTCTCTAGAATTTAGGAGATTGAGAGGGGATCTTATAGAAACTTACAAAATTCTTAAGGGGTTGGACAGGCTAGATGCAGGAAGATTGCTCCCGATGTTGGGGAAGTCCAGGACAAGGGGTCACAGCTTAAGGATAAGGGGGAAATCCTTTAAAACCGAGATGAGAAGAACTTTTTTCACACAGAGAGTGGTGAATCTCTGGAACTCCCTGCCACAGAGGGTAGTCAAGGCCAGTTCATTGGCTATATTTAAGAGGGAGTTAGATGTGGCCCTTGTGGCTAAGGGGATCAGAGGGTATGGAGAGAAGGCAGGTACGGGATACTGAGTTGGATGATCAGCCATGATCATATTGAATGGCGGTGCAGGCTCGAAGGGCCGAATGGCCTACTCCTGCACCTAATTTCTATGTTTCTATGTTTCTATGCTGCTGCACCCGCTGAGTTTCTCCAGCATTTTTGTCTACCTTCCGCCATTCAATCATGGCTGATCTATCTCTCCCTCCTAACCCCATTCTCCTGCCTTCTCCCCATAACCCCTGACACCCGCACTAATCAAGAATCAATCTATCTCTGCCTTAAAAATATCCACTGACTTGGCCTCCACAGCCTTCTGTGGCAATGAATCCCACAGATTCACCGCCCTCTAAATCCTGTTAAGAACTAAAGATCTATCAAAGCAGACAAGGTGCTGGAGGAACTCAGCGGCTCAGGCAACATCTGTGGAGGGAATGGATAGACAACACTTCAAGTCGGGAGCCTTCTTTAGTGTGGGAGGAAACCCACGTAGGTCACAGAGAACAATAGACAATAGGTCCGGGAATAGGCCATTCGGCCCTACGAGCCAGCACCGCCATTCAATGTAATCATGGCTGATCATCCACAAACGTTCAAATTCCATACAGACAGCACCCACAGCCAGGATCGAACCCGGGTCTCTGGCGCTGTAAGGCAGCAACTCTACCGCTGAGCCACCGTTCAGCCTGTCCTTCTGTGGAATTCTCTGCCACAGAAGGTAGTTGAGGCCAGTTCATTGGCTATATTTAAGAGGGAGTTAGATGTGGGCCTTGCGGCTAAAGGGATCAGGGGGTATGGAGAGAAGGCAGGTACAGGATACTGAGTTGGATGATCAGCCATGATCATATTGAATGGCGGTGCAGGCTCGAAGGGCCGAATGAATGGCCTACTCCTGCACCTATTGTCTATGTTTCTATGTTTCACGCTACATGAAGCAACAATGTCACTTGGCTCACCCTATGCATGAAGTTATATAAATTAATAAACTGAAGGTGGTTATCGGGGGTGATAGCAATCTCTGGGCAGAAGTAATATTTTCTTCAAGTGACTGTTGGAATTGTTGGTTAGTTTTCAATTAAAGGGAATTCTGTGGAGCATTCACAGCAAGTAAATAAGAATCATAAATCACACTGTAACTCTTGGTGGAATTGCCGGAGAACTAGACCTTTGAAATATGGTACGTTTAGCAAAACGGAGCAAATTGCATTTTTTTTTTAAGCTGGCCCAAAGGCATTGCCACTAAATCATTTAAATTAGGAGAGAGAGGAACCCAGACATTACCATTGGCAATATTATTTTCAACTCTGATAGGGCCTGCTGGTTAAATGAGGAGTCTTGATGGAGAGAGGAATTTTGAATGTAATTTCATCAAAGTATTTTTTTTTTTTAATTGTGTCGTCAATCATTTGGGATTCAAAATGTTAGATTATCGCATGTGTGTCTCTGGATAAATGTCAAACTTCTGGACTGAGAAACCAATTAAATCAGAGTTGTTTTTACAGAACAGCTTCCACTGAGATGTTCATATCTTGGCGACTTTGACCACCCTATCTTGATTATTGAGTCATTCAAAGCAGTATCACCTTCTCGACATTAACAGTTGACCTCATCAGTTATATATTGCTCAACTTCCAATCTGCTTGATCGTAAAGCAATGTTGCGATTATTGCTGATCGTAATAAATCCTTGCGTGTAGGAAGGAACTGCAGGTGCAGGTTTAAATCGAAGAGAGACACAAAATGCTGGAGTAACTCAGCGGGACAGGCAGCATCTCTGGAGAGAAGGAATAGGTGATGTTTTGGGTCAAGACCCTTCTTCAGACCCGAAACGTCACCCATTATTTTTCTCCAGAGATGCTGTCCGAGTTACTCCAGCTTTTTGTGTCTATCTTCGGTTTAAACCAGCAGCTGCAGTTCCTTCCTACATATAAAATCCTCAGCTTCATTGGGCAATGTTTCAGATGAAACATTCTTTGCATATCTATGTGCCTATCCAAAAACCTCTTAAATGCCATAGTGGACCAATAGACAATAGACAATAGGTGCAGGAGTAGGCCATTCGGCCCTTCGAGCCAGCACCGCCATTCAATGTGATCATGGCTGATCATCCCCAATCAGTACCCCGTTCCTGCCTTCTCCCCATATCCCCTGACTCCGCTATCTTTAAGAGCCCTATCTAGCTCTCTCTTCAAAGTATCCAGAGAACCGGCCTCCGCCCTCTGAGGCAGAGAATTCCACAGACTCACCACTCTCTGTGAGAAAAAGTGTTTCCTCGTCCCTGTTCTAAATGGCTTACCCCTTATTCTTAAACTGTGGCCCCTGGTTCTGGACTCCCCCAACATCGGGAACATGTTTCCTGCCTCTAGCGTGTCCAAACCCTTAATAATCTTATATTTTTCAATAAGATACCTCTCATCCTTCTAAACTCCAGAGTGTACAAGACCAAAGGCTACACTGTGCTATGTTCTATGTCTTGCTCTCTCTTCTCCAAGAGGCTTTGTGCCTTGGTCTTCTTCCAAGCTGTGGGCTTCCTCCATGCTTGGTCTTCATCCAGGCTTCGGATCTTCTTCCATGCCGTGCTCTTCCTTCGTAAGTTCATAAGTTTAGATGATAGGAGCAAAATTAGGCCATTCGGCCCATCGGGTCTACTCCTCCATTCAATCCTGGCTGATCTATCTCACTGGATCTCAGAGAAAAATCCGCATGGCCACGGGGAGAATGTGCAAACTCCGTACAGACAGCAGCCAGAGTCAGGATTGAACCTGGGTCGCTGGCACTATACGGAACGATGGCGTAGCGGTAGAGCTACTGACTTACAGCGCCAGCGACCAGGGTTCGATCCTGACTATGGGAGCTTGCCTGTACGGAGTTTGTATGTTCTCCCCGTGACCTGCATGGGGTATTCTCCGAGATCTTTGGTTTCCTCCCACACTCCAAAAGAGTACAGGTGTGCAGGTGAATTACCTTGGGCTAAATGTAACATTGTCCCGAGTGTGTGTTGGATAGTGTTAGTGTGCGGGGATCGCTGGTCGGCGTGGACTCGGTGGGCCGAAGGGCCTGTTTCTGCGCTGTATCTGTAAACTAAACTAAACTAAACTAAACTCGGCGACATTGGATCTTTTTATGTCCCTTCAAATTTCCTCTAATGATTCTCCCGCTACTTTCAGGAATGTTCATGGGAAAAAATTATCAAAGTTCAGAGATTAGCTTCCAAAAAGTATAAGCAAGTGAAGGGAAAGTGAGTAAGTCTCTTAGGTGCAGGAGTAGGCCATTCGGCCCTTCGAGCCTGCACCGCCATTCAATATGATCATAGCTGATCATCCAACTCAGTATCCTGTACCTGCCTTCTCTCCATACCCCCTGATCCCTTTAGCCACAAGGGCCACATCTAACTCCCTCTTAAATATAGCTAATGAACTGGCCTCAACTACCTTCTGTGGCAGAGAATTCCAGAGATTCATCACTCTCTGTGTGAAAAATGTTTTTCTCATCTCGGTCCTAAAAGATTTCCCCCTTATCCTAAAACTGTGACCCCTTGTTCTGGACTTCCCCAACATCGGGAACAATCTTCCTGCATCTAGCCTGTCCAACCCCTTAAGAATTTTGTAAGTTTCTATAAGATTCCCCCTCAATCTTCTAAATTCTAGCGTGTACAAGCCGAGTCTATCCAGTCTTTCTTCATATGACAGTCCTGACATCCCAGGAATCAGTCTGGTGAACCTTCTCTGTACTCCCTCTATGGCAAGAATGTCTTTCCTCAGATTAGGAGACCAGAACTGTACGCAATACTCCAGGTAAATGTCCAAATGCAGGCAGGTGGGACTAGTGTAGATGGGACATGTTGGCCGGTGTATGGAAGTTGGGCCGAAGGGCCTGTTTCCACACAGGTGGAACTAGTGTAGATGGGACATGTTGGCCTCGATGGGCAAGTTGGGCCGAAGGGCCTGTTTCCACGGTGTTTCACTCTATGACTCTATTTTGGGATAAAATGCAACTGGGCTGTTTGAATTTTCACTGGGATTTTTTTTATTGATTAAAATCTACCTGACCTTTCTTCGAGTCTGACATGTTAATTTTAGCAATTGATTAAAACATCACGTTGAACGGCTAAAAATAGGAGTTTGTCCTTCGTGACCCCGCGATAGAGGTCAACGCAACCCAGCCTGAGCCTGGCAAACAAATAACAAAGTCAAAGACTTACCCGTTCCAGCCATTGAGGGTTTGCAGTGACATTTGAGGATTAGAAACATAGAAACGTGGACAATAGGTGCAGGAGTAGGCCATTCAGCCCATCGAGCCAGCACCACCATTCAATATGATCATGGCTGATCATCCAGAATCAGTACCCCGTTCCTGCTTTCTCCCCATATCTGTTTGATTCCATTCGCCCTAAGAGCTAAATCTGACTCTCTCTTGAAAACGAGAGCGAGGTTTCCATGCTGATTGCTTGTGCCAGGTCCCCATTGACTGTAGATTAATGAAAACATGGAACTTAATTGCAAAATGCCACCGCCGTTAGAAAATATGACAGGGAATTGACTTCTGCTGTGTAAAGCATGCTTGGAATGTAAGCATTTACAAGATCTGTGTAAGACATGACCTCCACGGGATGGAAAAATGCCAGCACCGCTGTATTTCTCCTATATTTGTGTTGCTTAAATTACCCGTGCCGGGTGACGCAGCGGGTAGATCTGCTGCCTTACGGCGCCGGAGACCCGGGTTCGATCCCGACTACGGGTGCTGTCCGCGCGGAGTTTGCACGTTCTCCCCGTGGCCTGCGTGGGTTTTCTCCGGTTTCCTCCCACACTCCAAGCACGCGCAGGTTTGCAGGTTGAGTGGACTCGGTAATATTGTAAATTGTCCCTAGTGCGTGTAGGATAGTGTTTAGTGTGCGGGGATCGGCCATGATCACATTGAATGGTGGTGCTGGCTCGAAGGGCCGAATGGCCTACTCCTGCACCTATTGTCTATTGTCTATTTGCGTGCTGTGTCTCTAATCTAAACGACACTATGCAAAGATTTGAATGTTATGGTCACAATGGCACCTCCTTCTATATTAAAACCAGTCACGTTGAGACCTCTGCATTGAAAGCTGCACAATTTCCATGGAAGGTTTGCCAAATTACAATTTACTGTCATCGCTTGTTACCTCTTAAAGCCACACTGGAAGTTCAATTCATTTATTATTTTTCCTCGGCCAATGATCGCACAACTTGTCAAATATCCCAGATTCACGTCTGCTCATTAATGTTTCATTTAGTTCCTTCTCTCATGAGTCATTTTGAAAGCGCATGAATTTACTAACAAACAATAAGCCAGACAAGTGATTTCTTTGAAGAAGACAGACGCAAAATGCTGGAGGAAATCAGCGGGTCATGCGGCATCTCAGGAGAAAAGGAATGGTGACGTTTGATGAAGGGTTTGGTTTAGTTTAGAGATACAGCGCGGAAACAGGCCCTTCGGCCCACCGAGTCCGCACCGACCAGCGATCCCCGCACACTAACACTACCCCGCACACACTAGGGACAATTTTACACTAATACCAAGACAATTAACCTACAAACCTGTACGTCTTTGGAGCGTGGGAGGAAATCAAAGGTCTCGCTGAAAACCCATGCGAGTCACTGTGAGAACGTGCAAACTCCGTACAGGCAGCACCCGTAGTCGGTATTGAACCCAGGTCTCTACGCTGTAAGTACAGTTAAAAGCTTTTGTTGCGTGCTAACCAGTCAGTGGGAAGACAGTACATGATTACAATCGAACCGTTTACCGTGTAGAGATGTACAGGAAAGGGCAAAAGGGATGTCGGGGGTTATGGGGAGAAGGGGTTAGGAGGGAGAGATGGATCAGCCATGATTGAATGGCGGAGTAGACCCGATGGGCCGAATGGTCTTATTCTACCCCTATCACTTATGATCTTATGAAAAACTCATCTCTCTCCCATCTTCTTTCTAACTCAAAAAACAACTTAATCTTTATTTTCTCCAGTTTGGACATCATCGGCACAGCTGATAGCTGTATGATATGACGTTCTCCCCGTGACCTGCGTGGGATTTCTCCGGGCGCTCCGGTTTCTTCCCACACTCTAAAAGACGTGCAGGTTTGCAGGTTAATTGGTTTGGTATAAATGTAAATTGTCCACGGTCTTGGGGGTTCAGTATTGATGTGGATAGAGAACTGGCTGGCAGACAGGAAGCAAAGAGTAGGAGTAAACGGGTCCTTTTCACAATGGCAGGCAGTGACTAGTGGGGTACCGCAAGGCTCAGTGCTGGGACCCCAGCTATTTACAATATATATTAATGATCTGGATGAGGGAATTGAATGCAACATCTCCAAGTTTGCGGATGACACAAAGCTGGGGGGCAGTGTTAGCTGTGAGGAGGATGCTAGGAGGCTGCAAGGTGACTTGGATAGGCTGGGTGAGTGGGCAAATGCATGGCAGATGCAGTATAATGTGGATAAATGTGAGGTTATCCACTTTAGTGGCAAAAACAGGAAAGTAGACTATTATCTGAATGGTGGCCGATTAGGAAAAGGGGAGATGCAACGAGACCTGGGTGTCATGGTACACCTGTCATTGAAAGTAGGAATGCAGATGTAGCAGGCAGTGAAGAAAGCAAATGGTATGTTAGCATTCATAGCAAAAGGATTTGAGTATAAGAGCAGGGAGGTTCTACTGCAGTTGTACAGGGTCTTGGTGAGACCACACCTGGAGTATTGCATACAGTTTTGGTCTCCCAATCTGAGGAAAGACATTCTTGCCATAGAGGGAGTACAGAGAAGGTTCACCAGACTGATTTCTGGGATGGCAGGACTTTCATATGAAGAAAGACTGGATAGACTCGGCTTGTACACGCTAGAATTCAGAAGATTGAGGGGGGATCTTATAGAAACTTACACAATTCTTAAGGGGTTGGACAGGTTAGATGCAGGAAGATTATTCCCGATGTTGGGGAAGTCCAGAACTAGGGGTCACAGTTTAAGGATAAGAGGGAAGTCTTTTAGGACCGAGATGAGAAAATCATTTTTTACACTGAGAGTGGTGAATCTGTGGAATTCTCTGCCACAGAAGGTAGTTGAGACCAGTTCATTGGCTATATTTAAGAGGGAGTTAGATGTGGCCCTTGTGGCTAAAGGGATCAGGGGGTATGGAGAGAAGGCAGGGACGGGATACTGAGTTGAATGATCAGCCATGATCATATCGAATGGCGGTGCTAGCTCGAAGGGCCGAATGGTCTCGACCCGAAACGTCACCTATTCCTTCGCTCCATAGATGCTGCCTCACCCGCTGAGTTACTCCAGCATTTTTGTCGACCAATTATTATCAGTAGCATCTTCTGCCCAGAAAACATCTATACACTTTTACCATGTTATACTTCATCTATTCAAGAGTAAACTGCGGAATGAAAAAGAAAGATTTGTGGTCACAGTACATCAATCTCTCTCTCATTGGCACACGGATCTTTGCTCACCCATTTACTCCCGGCAGCGCATTGTTTAATGAAACATATACTGATTTTATAAGCACATTCATTTACCAGGACTACGGCCCTGGTACAATGCACTGTCAAGTCAAGTCAAATTTATTTATATAGCTCATTTAAAAAACAACTCTCGTTGGCCAAAGTGCTTTATATTTGTTATAAGAATAGTATAAACCAACAAACTACATATACATATATACATATAGCCCTCGCTCAGAGGATGTCAAGAAAGGCTTGGGAGTACAGAAAAGTTTTTAGTCTCGACTTAAAGGAGTCGATGGAGGGGGCAGTTCTGATGGGAAGAGGGATGCTGTTCCACAGTCTAGGAGCTGCAACCGCCACCGCAACTGCCATACTAGATTGTTGCTGAGGCAGCATTTGGAGTATTGTGTTGGGTTTTGGTCACCCTGCTATAGAATGGATGTCATTTAGACGATAGACAATAGGTGCAGGAGTAGGCCATTTGGCCCTTCGAGCCAGCACCGCCATTCAATGTGATCATGGTTGATCATCCACAATCAGTACCCCGTTCCTGCCTTCTCCCCATATCCCCTGACTCCGCTATCTTCATGAGCCCTATCCAGCTCTCTCTTGAAAGTATCCAGAGAACCGGCTTCCACCGCCCTCTGAGGCAGAGAATTCAGCAGACTCACCACTCTCTGGGTGAAAGGAGCGCGGAGAAGATTTACAAGTATGTTTCCAATACTTCAGGGACTGAGCTACAGGGGGAGGCTGGGCAGGCTGGGACTTTATTCCTTGGAGAGCAGGAGGATAAGGGGTAATCTCATGGAGGTTGTAGTTATGGTTTAGAGATACAGCATGGAATTAGGCCCTTCAGCCCACCTAGTTCGCGCCGACTTACGAGATTTACGGGCGTCAGGGGTAGTGGGGAGAAGGCAGGAGAATGGGGTTAGGAAGGAGAGATAGATCAGCCATGATTGAATGGTGGAGTAGTCTTGATGGGCCGAATGGCCTAATCCTGCTCCTATCACATGATCCTATGGCCCCATACACTAGTTCTATGTTATCCCAGCTTCACATTCTACAATTGCAGAAACCAATTGACCGACAAATCCACGTGTCTTCAGAATGTGGGAGGAAACCGGAGCACCAGGAGAAAACCCACCTGGTCACAGGGAGAACATACATACTCCACACTAACCCATACTAACCCATAGTCAGCATCGAACCCGGGTCTCTGGCGCTGTAAGGCAGCAAATGTACCACTGTGCCTCTGTGCTGCCCTGTTGAATAAGTCACTGTATGTCATGTTGTCATTTGCGGGCGGAGCACCAAGGCAAATTCCTTGTATGTGAATACTTGGCCATTAAACTTACTTATTCATTATTCAAGATAATGTGGGATATAGATAGCACGTATGCACAGTCCTTTGCCCAGGGTAGGGGAATCAAGAATCAGAAAAAATAGGTTTAAGGAGAAAGAGTGGAAAGATTGATAGACAATACACAATAGGTGCAGGAGTAGGCCATTCGGCCCTTCGAGCCAGCACCGCCATTCAATGTGATCATGGCTGATCATCCCCAATCAATACCCCGTTCCTGCCTTCTCCCCATATCCCCTGACTCCGCTATCTTTAAGAGCCCTATCTAGCTCTCTCTTGAAAGTATCCAGAGAACCGGCCTCCACCGCCCTCTGAGGCAGAATAGACAAAAGACAATTTAATAGGAACCAGTTTAGGCCAAAGATAGACACAAAGTGCTGGTGTAACGGAACGGGTCAGGCAGCATCTCTGGAGAACACGGACAGGTGTCGTTTTGGGTCGAGACCCTTCTTCACACAAAATATTTTCTCCAGAGATGCTGCCTGACCCACTGAGTTTACCAGAATGATGCCTGGATTAGGGAACTCCCCCTCCCATTCCAAATCCAACCTTTCTGTCCTGGGCCTCTTCCATGGCCAGAGTGAGGACCAGCACAAATTGGAGGAGCAGCACCTCATATTTTGCTTGGGCAGTTTACACCCCAGCGGTATGAACATTGACTTCTCCAATTTCAGGTAGTCCCTGCTTTCTCCCTCCTTCCCCTCCCCTTCCCAGCTCCCCCACAGCCCACTGTCTCCGCCTCTTCCTTTCTACTTCCCGCCCCCTCCCCACCCCCACATCAGTCTGAAGAAGAGTCTCGACCCGAAATGTCACCTGTTCCTTCGCTCCATAGATGCTGCCTCACCCGCTGAGTTCCTCCAGCATTTGTGTCTACCTATGACCATATAAGGTTAATATCCTTATGTCTAAATCATTGCACTCTGTTCCATGGGCATTTATTTTCTGCATTCAATTCATGAAAGTGTGCATTTTTGAATACAATACTGGTCAGGTTCCACAGAGAGGGTTGTGGAAAGGTATCAGGCAGTTACAAATTACAGCCTTTGTTGAAGGAGTCTTCCTAAACAAGGTGGGAAAATGCATTACTGAATACAGCGGGGTGTTGTTAACCTGCTTTCTTCCGACTGAACCTTCAGTGTGGGAGAGAGAAGCATTTCCCCAAGCTGGTGGTATGTCCGTGACTAGCTCCGCAAGTCCATATCTCAGCGTGATTCACATCTTGTGAGCTGAAGCCAAACGCTTCAATTTGGCACATTATGCTTTGTCTACCTTCATTGTCTCATCGAGGGATAAATGGGTTTCTGGTTAAACCTTGAGATTCAGAGCTGAGACAAAACGTGGTCAGTTAACTCGTTGAAAAGACTACTTGATGGATTTTCATTACTCTTAACAAAATACGGCAAAACAGCCAGACTTTCAAACAGTTGAGGGAACATTAAAGAAGCAGATTCTGAAGCTTTTTCTTACAATATTCTTCCCTTTAAACCTCCAGGCACCACTCTGAACACAGGCCAGTGCGCTTGCAGTTCGGTTTAGTCTTAGCTTAGCTCAGAGATGCAGCACGGAAAGAAGCCCTTTGTGGCGTCAGCTGATACACAGACCACTTATGGCCGAACCCTCGTCAGCAGCTACGAGGGCTGGCACGTGACGCCATGGGCTAGGGGGAGAATGTCCTGCTACTTAAGCTTGTCTCACCTTGAGACGAGGGAAGTCAACAGGTAGCTGAGCCCGAGAGAACAACCTCGCTCAGCTACAGCAGCGATGATAATTACGTTAGCGGACCAACTTAACATGTAACACCTGAATACAACTACTGTTTGAACCTGCTCAAGAAGGAACTGCAGATGCTGGAAAATCGAAGGTACACAAAAAAGCTGGAGAAACTCAGCGGGTGCAGCAGCATCTATGGAGCGAAAGAAATAGGCAACGTTTTGGGCCGAAACCTTGAAGGAAATAGGCAACGTTTCGGGCCGAAACCCTGAAGGAAATAGGCAACGTTTCGGGCCGAAACCCTGAAGGAAATAGGCAACGTTTCGGGCCGAAACCCAGAAGGGTTTCGGCCCGAAACGTTGCCTATTTCCTTCGCTCCATAGATGCTGTTGCACCCGCTGAGTTTCTCCAGCATTTTTGACGTCTGGCCTTATTCACCATGTTTGGTGCACCTAAACCTTCAGCCCATCGGCCAGCGATTTTGCATTATCCTACACACACTTGGGACAATTTTACATTCATACCAAACCAATTAACCTTTCGAGCAATCACCGTCAGTCAATATGATCATGGCTTTGATCATCCAGAATCAGTACCCCCGTTCCTGCTTCCTCCCCGTATTGCTTGATTCCACTTATTTGGGTCTTCTTGTGCAGAAGACACTTTCCAGCACACACTTAGCAAGGCTGATAGCTAGACTGGTGGCAATAACTTCCAAGATGCCGCCTACCTAGGCGACTGTGTGCGTGCAAGCCACAGAGAGATCTACAATCACATATTACAATCTCTCCCGCACACTTAAGCCTCTACTACTACAGCAACATTCCCTTTATCATGTATCTACACACACTGTGTTTAAGAAGGAACTGCAGATGCTGGAAAATCTATGGAGCGAAGGAAATAGGCAACGTTTTGGGCCGAAACCCTAAAGGAAATAAGCAACGTTTTGGGCCGAAACCCTGAAGGAAATAGGCAACGTTTTGGGCCGAAACCCTGAAGGAAATAGGCAAAGTTTCGGGCCGAAACGTTGCCTATTTCCTTTGCTCCATAGATGCTGCTGCACCCGCTGAGTTTCTCCAGCACTTTTGTCTATCTACACACTGTAAACGGCTCGATTGTAATCACGTATCGTCTTTCGGCCGACTGGATAGTACGCAACAAAAAGCCTTTCACTGTGCACGTGACAATGAACTAAACTGAACTGAACTAATGGCATATCGACAAGCGGGTGGGAGTTTGGGAACAGGCGAGCAATGTTCAGGTTGCTGTCGACGCCAGCTGTCCCTGGCGCGGACGGATCTGCCAACTGAACAGGGTTTTCTGTTGGAAGGTCATCTCCTGGTGGTGGTCTCAACAGGAGGCCTCCCAGTGCACGGAGTGTGCGGCACTCATAGAACGGCTTCGACAGGGGGGTGAACTCCCACCCCCAACTCACCATCCATCATTGGAGCTGGAGACAATGGTGTCAAAGTGAACGCTTGATGGGAACAATCCACGAATGTACAGAGAAAGGTTGAACAAGACAGGTCTTTATTCTTTGGAGCGCAGAAGGTTAAGGAGGGACTTGATAGAGGTCTTTAAAATTATGAGAGGGATAGACAGAGTTGACGTGGATAAGCTTTTTCCATTGAGAGTAGGGTAGATTCAAACAAGAAGGCATAATTTGAGAATTAAGGGACAGAGGTTTAGGGGTAACATGAGGGGGAACTTCTTTACTCAGAGAGTGGTAGCTGTGTGTGGAATGGGCTTCCAGTGGAAGTGGTGGAGGCAGGTTCGATTTTATAATTTAAAAATAAATTGGATAGGCATATGGACGGGAAAGGAATGGAGGGCTATGGTCTGAGCGCAGGTAGATGGGACTAGGTGAGAGTAAGTGTTTGGCACGGACTAGAGGGGCCGAGATGGCCTGTTTCCGTGCTGTAATTGTTATATGGTTATATGGTGATATGGTACCGTGGGTATTGGTGGTCCATCCAATGGTTGTGCCAAGTTGGGCCACGATGAGTCCACCAGCTGGTGGAACAATGGGGGGCAGCTGATGGAACAATGGGCGGTGCCTCTGCCAATCTTAAGCCCAGGCCAACATTAGGCATTGGGACTGAGAGCAGGGACCTGGGCACTGGCGACAGATGCACTTGCAGAAGGATCACCCCAGGATAAAGGCATGGCAGATGGTCAGATCCTAGAAAAGCAACAGCCTCTCACTACAGCGCTTCGGGATAGCAGAATGCAATCGCGCATTTTGTTTTTAAGAAGGATCTGGAGATGCCGGTTTGAGCTGAAGATAGACACAAAAAGCTGGAGTAACTCAGCGGGACAGGCAGCATCTCTGGTGAGAAGGAACGGATGACGTTTCGGGTTGAGACTGGTTAGGGACGAGGGAACTGAGAGAAATACACGATGAAAGAACAACAAATGAAAGATAAGTAAAAAGGTAATAATGATAATGGGAACAATTGCCATTGTTAGCTGTTCAAAAGGGAACTGCAGATGCTGGAATATCGAAGGTACACAAAATTGCTGGGGAAACTCAGCGGGTGCAGCAGCATCTATGGAGTGTTGTTGGGTGAGAACAAGAAGCTGGTGCGACTTGGGTGGGGGAGGGATGGAGAGAGAGGGAATGTCGGTTTTATTTGAAGTGAGAGAAATCAATATTCATGCCACTGGGCTGTAAGCTGCACAGCGTAGACAGGCTCAGCTCAAACTGAACTACAGATGCTGGTTTATGCCCAAGACCGACACAAAATGCTGGAGTAACCCAGCCAGACAGGCAGCATCTCTGGAGAACAGGAATGGGTGGCGTTTTGGTTCGAGACCTTTCATCAACCTAAACGTTGCCCAAACGGCACCCGTTCCTTCCCTCCAGATATGTTGCCTGTCCGAATCAGAGATGTTGCCTGTCCCGTTGAGTTACTCCAGCATGTTGTGTCTATCTGTGTGCATGTTGTGCCATGGCCATAATTCAGCTATAAATGTTTTTCCCTCTCTGGGGCTTTATGTATCTCCGCACTGGGCCTGTTATGTATTTGTTGAGAGTAGTAGAGGAACAGCCTTAAACCCCTGTCCCACGGTGCGAGTTCATTCCAAGAGCTCTCCCGAGTTTGCCCTGATTCGAACTCGGAGATTTACCGTAATGGCCACTCGTCGGTACTCGGGGCTCTCGTGGACATTTTTCAACATGGTGAAAAATCTTCACGAGTCTTCCCGTGCTTACCTGCCGTTAGCGAGTCTTCCCCGAGTACCTGCCGTTAGCGTTACGAGCCGCTAAGAGACGTCCCCAAGCTCCGACGTACCCGCTACGTTCATTCTCCGTGCTTACCACGAGTTTGATTTTTTTTAAACTCGGGAGAGCTCTTGGAATGAACTCGTGGGACAGGGCCATTAGTGTGCAGGGATCGCTGGTCGGCACGGGCTCGGCGGACCGAAGGGCCTGTTTCCACACTGTATCTCTATAAACTAAACTAAACGACACTTTGTTTTTGAATCTGCGGTCGCTTGTGTCTCTAAACTTCTTATTTTAGTTCTTCCATCTTTCCTGTTCTTTAGACGGGGTTCCGATGATCTGGAACGGAAGCTCAAAAAGATTTCAACGGAAAAAAGCAGCTTCCTTCAGCAACTCTCCAAATCAACACCAGACCGACAAGGAATGAAGGGAAGCCTCCAGGTTAGCCAACATCAACACGGCTAACCGCACATATGATATCCCTCCAAGATGGCGCCCAGCCCTGGCCACAATCTGCGCGCTGGCCACAGAAGCTGATCTATAATCACATATTACAATCGCCCCACACTCTTAAATATCTACTCCCGCACCAACATTTCTTACCTGAACTGTGCTCCCTTTAGTTTAAGGTAGACAAAAGTGCTGGAGAAACTTAGCGGGTGCAGCAGCATCTATGGAGCGAAGGAAATAGGCAACGTTACGGGACGAAACCCGGAAGGAAATAGGCAACGTTTCGGGCCGAAACCCAGAAGGAAATAGGCAACGTTTCGGGCCGAAACCCAGAAGGAAATAGGCAACGTTTCGGGCCGAAACCCGAAGGGTTTCAGCCCGAAACGTTGCCTATTTCCTTCGCTCCATAGATGCTGCTGCACCCGCTGAGTTTCTCCAGCATATTTGTCTACCTTCGATTTCCCAACATCTGCAGTTCCTTCTTAAACAATTCCGTTTCGTTTAGTTTAGTTTAGTTTAGAGATACAGCACGGAACCAGGCCCTTCGGCCCACCGAGTGGGCACCGACCAGCGATTCCCACGCACTAACACTATCCGACACACATTAGGGACAATTTACACATACACCACCAAGCCAATTGGCCTACAAACCTGTACGTCTTTGGAGTGTGGGAGGAAACCGAAGCTCTCGGAGAAAACCAACGCAGGTCACGGGGGGGGAACGTACAGACAGCACCCGTGGTCGGGATCGAACCGGGGGTCTCCGGCGCTGCAAGCCCTGTAAGACATCAACTGTACCATTGTACCACCGTGCCACCCTTATCATGCGAATGGTATGTTAGCTTTCATAGCAAAAGGATTTGAGTATAGGAGCAGGGAGGTTCTACTGCAGTTGTACCGGGTCTTGGTGAGACCACACCTGGAGTATTGCGTCCAGTTTTGGTCTCCAAATCTGAGGAAGGACATTATTGCCATAGAGGGAGTACAGAGAAGGTTCACCAGACTGATTCCTGGGATGTCAGGACTGTCTTATGAAGAAAGACTGGATAGACTTGGTTTATACTCTCTAGAATTTAGGAGATTGAGAGGGGATCTTATAGAAACTTACAAAATTCTTAAGGGGTTGGACAGGCTAGATGCAGGAAGATTGCTCCCGATGTTGGGGAAGTCCAGGACAAGGGGTCACAGCTTAAGGATAAGGGGGAAATCCTTTAAAAGCGAGATGAGAAGAACTTTTTTCACACAGAGAGTGGTGAATCTCTGGAACTCCCTGCCACAGAGGGTAGTCGAGGCCAGTTCATTGGCTATATTTAAGAGGGAGTTAGATGTGGCTCTTGTGGCTAAGGGGATCAGAGGGTATGGAGAGAAGGCAGGTACGGGATACTGAGTTGGATGATCAGCCATGATCATATTGAATGGCGGTGCAGGCTCGAAGGGCCGAATGGCCTACTCCTGCACCTAATTTCTATGTTTCTATGTTTCTATGTATCTATACATCGTAAACGGCCCGATTGTAATCATGTATGGCTTTTCCGCTGACTGGTTAGCACGCAACAGATTTTTTTCACTGTGCCTCCCTCAGTACACCAGACAATGTAACTAAACTAAACTAATAATGGGCATGAAGCAGCAGTTATCGACAGCCCCTCTTACTACATAAATATTCTTGGGATAGTGGACTGAGTACAATTCATATTATGACCAGGAAAATAATGAACAACCTCTCACGCTCACAATATTTCCCACGTCAGAAATGTTGAGTCCCCTTATAGAGTACCAGACCAAGTGGGACCCGTAGGGCCCCATCCCACAACACAGATGGGGAGGGGGGGGGGGGGGGGGGGGGGCGCGGCGTCGGAGCTCACCCCGGAGACAGGCACCCCCCCCTAGCCAGTCACCCCCACAAGGAACATTCTGGAATTTCTGGAGGCAATCAATGGTCTGTTTTTGGTCACCAAGCTGTGGGAAGGATTGTTTAAGAAGGAACTGCAGATGCTGGAAAATCGAAGGTAGACATAAATGCTGGAGAAACTCAGCGGGTGAGTTTGGCCCAACACCTCCGCTCGGTTCGCAATAACCAACCTGATCTCCACGTGGCTCAGCACTTCAACTCCCCCTCCCATTCCCAATCCGAACTCTCTGTCCTGGGCCTCCTCCATGGCCAGAGTGAGTCCCACCGCAAATTGGAGGAGCAGCACCTCATATTTCGCTTGGGTAGTTTACACCTCAGCGGTATGAACATTGACTTCTCCAATTTCAGGTAGTCCTTGCTTTCTCCCTCCTTCCCCTCCCCTTCCCAGCTCTCCCACAGCCCACTGTCTCCGCCTCTTCCTTTCTTCCTCACGCCCCCCCCACCCCCACATCAGTCTGAAGAAGGGTCTCGACCCGAAACATCACCTATTTCCTTCGCTCCATAGATGCTACCTCACCCGCTGAGTTTCTCCAGCATTTTTGTCTCCCTGCTGTGGGAAGGATTTAATCGAGCATGAGAGGGTGCAGAGCAGTTTCACGGGGATGTTGCCAGGACTTAAGGACCTCAGCTGTGGGAAGAGGGTGGGCAGATTTTGGCTTTAATCCGTGGAGCCCAGGAGGCAGAGGGGTGACACTATAGGGGTGTATAAGACCGTGAGGGTGTACAAGGTCAGGTCGTGGGGAGTTCCCCCTGCCATGGGTACCATGTAATCCCGTGCTACCTGCTCCATGGTCGGATAGTTGGCGACTAAACCCTCTCCCCCACCTGGTTTGCCAGGTGAGGAGGGGGCTGTGGACCCCCAGCAGTGCCAACAAGACCTGTCAAAGGGCGGATGAGCTCCTAGCGAGCCAATGGCCATCCACACTTCAGTAGAAGTTGCGATCACTGTCGTACACGGCATTGTAAGGCACCGTGCCCCTTGATGTTTTCAACAATGATGATGATGATGAGAAGTTTACATAGAAACATAGAAAATAGGTGCAGGAGTAGGCCATTCGGCCCTTCGAGCCTGCACCGCCATTCAATATGATCATGGCTGATCATCCAACTCAGTATCCTGTACCTGCCTTCTCTCCATACCCCCTGATCCCTTTAGCCACAAGGGCCACATCTAACTCCCTCTTAAATATAGCCAATGAACTGGCCTCAACTACCTTCTGTGGCAGAGAATTCCACAGATTCACCACTCTCTGTGTGAAAAATGTTTTTCTCATCTCGGTCCTAAAAGATTTCCCCCTTATCCTTAAACAGTGACCCCTTGACCTGGACTTCCCCAACATCGGGAACAATCATCCTGCATCTAGCCTGTCCAACCCCTTAAGAATTTTGTAAGTTTCTATAAGATCCCCCCTCAATCTTCTAAATTCTAGCGAGTACAAGCCGAGTCTATCCAGTCTTTCTTCATATGAAAGTCCTGACATCCCAGGAATCAGCCTGGTGAACCTTCTCTGCACTCCCTCTATGGCAAGAATGTCTTTCCTCAGATTAGGAGACCAAAACTGTACGCAATACTCCAGGTGTGGTCTCACCAAGACCCTGTACAACTGCAGTAGGACCTCCCTGCTCCTATACTCAAATCCTTTTGCTATGAATGCTAATTCATAGATTGTGTGGGGGATTGATAGGGCGAATGTGTAATCTTTTACCCAGAGTAGGGGAATCAAGAAACAGGTTTAAGCTGAGATGTGAAAGATTTAATAGGAATCAGAGGGCAACTCTTTCAAGCAGAGGGTGGTAGCTCTTTTAGAACGAGCTGGAGGTAGCCGAGGCAGGTAATATACCAATTTTAAAAGACACTTGGACAGGTACATGGATAGGAGAGGTTTAGAGGAATATGGGCCAAATGCGGGCAGGTGGGACTAGTGCTGATGGGGCAATAGACAATAGACAATAGGTGCAGGAGTAGGCCATTCGGCCCTTCGAGCCAGCATTGAATCACATTCAATGTGATCGTGGCTGATCATCCACAATCAGTACCCCGTTCCTGCCTTCTCCCCATATCCTCTGACTCCGCTATCTTTAAGAGCCCTATCTAGCTCTCTCTTGAAAGTATCCAGAAAATTGGCCTCCACCGCCCTCTGAGGCAGAGAATTCACAGACTCACAACTCTCTGTGTGAACAAGTGTACTCAATGCAGTTAATGGGACAAGATATACCTCTCACAAAGACATGCTGACTCACCCTAATTAGTCCCTTTCTAAATGTACCTAAATCCTGGTCCTTATACATTAAGATCCTGATGGAAGGTAGACACAAAAGGCTGTCAGCATCTCTGGAGAAAAGGAATGGGTGACATTTTGGGTCGAGACCCTTCTTCAGACCTGATGGAATTGGAGGAAACACAGCAGGTGGGACTAGCATAGATCTTGGCCATCGTGTACCAGTTGGGCCGAAGGGCCTGTTGCCGTGTTGTATGACTATGAGTCTATGAGAATAGTCATTGAACCCCAGCAGACAAAGCATACCTGGTGATTGTTGAGACAGGTGGATTTGCAGAGAAATGAAGATGCTCTCTCTCATGATGTCCAAATACACTTTATTCTTTTAAATCATCATTGTAGACGAATATGACTCACTTGACTATCATAGAAACATAGAAACATAGAAAATCGGCGCAGGAGGAGGCCATTCAGCCCTTCGAGCCAGCACCGCCATTCATTCACACAGGGAGTGGTGAATCTCTGGGATTCTCTGCCACAGAAGGTAGGTGAGGCCAGTTCATTGGCTATATTTAAGAGGGAGTTAGATGTGGCCCTTGTGGCTAAAGGGATCAGGGGGTATGGAGAGAAGGCAGGTACAGGATACTGAGTTGGATGATCAGCCATGATCATATTGAATGGCGGTGCAGGCTCGAAGGGCCGAATGGCCTACTCCTGCACCTATTGTCTATGTTTCTATGTTTCATTGTGATCATGGCTGTTATACTCTGGGGTCATTTGATAGATTGAATACATTTTATTATTATCATTTGTCATTTCTGTACAGCATCCATTAACTATAAACTTTAAAGACCATTCCCTCCCAGGAGAACATTTTTCCACATTCTTGTTGAATAATATTGGCTGATTACTGCATAAATAATCTGTTAGCCTACCTGTAAATTAAAAAAAACAGTTCCATCGCTTCTCTAATGAGATCCTCAATACTGAGCATAGAGTAGTTGGCTTGGGTAGAATCAAAGGATTGTGTCCAGTGATATTGTACCACTATTATGACATTATGTTCATGTTGTTAAGTAATAGGAGCAGAATTAGGCCATTCGGCCCACCGAGTCTACTATTCTGTCCATCAATCATGGCTGATCTATCTCTCCCTCCTAACCCCATTCTCTTGCCTTCTCCCCGTAACCCCTGACACCCGTACTAATCGAGAATCTATCTATCTCTGCCCTAAAAATATCTATTGACTTGGCCTCTACAGCCTTCTGTGGCAATGAATTCCACAGATTCACCACCCTCTGGCTGAAGAAATTCCTCCTCATCTCCTTCCTAAAGGAACGTCATTTAATTCTGAGGCTGTGGCCTCTGGTCCGAGACTCTCCCACTAGTAGAAACATTCACTCTCTCCAGGTGATACAAGACAGCCAGCATTGTTTAATATAAAGTATCGTGGCTTAAATTGTATTTCATATTAATTTTTTTCTCTTTTGTGTAACTAATTTCACACTGAATTCTCCCTGCTCGCTCATTGCCCTGCTTATTCTTTCATCTTATATTGCCCTTGGCAAGGGAGGTTTATTGATTATGCTGACATTCCTCAAGGCTCTAGATCACTGGTTAATTTGTCAACAATGTTATCTCCGCTCAGAGGGTGGTGAATATATGGAACGAGCTGCCAGAGGAGGTAGTTGGGACAAGTACTATAACAACATATAAAATACACTTTGACAGGTACATGGATAGGTTGAGAGGGATATTGTCCAAATGTGGGCAAATGGGACTCACTCTAATGAGGCATCTTGGGTGACATGGATAAGTTGGGCCGAAGGGCCTGTTTCCGTTCTCGATGACTATAGGGCCTGTTCCACTTGCCGATTTTTTCGGCAACTGCCGGCATCATTGACTGACGTATCAGGTCACTGAGAAATTCGCGGTGTGATGACGTATTGGTGCCCGGCGTTTTTTCAAGTGTAGCAACATTTTTTTTTGTCGCCGCTGGATTATGAAATGTTCAAAACCTATTGGCGACACTGATATGATGCCGGCAGTCACCGAAAAAATCGCCAAGTGGGACAGGCCCTTAAGACTCTATGGCACATTTCCTTTAATTTGGTGGGAAAGTCTAATTCGGGGTTTAATTTAGGGAGTGGACAGGTGATCGATGGTCTTAAGGCCATGTCATGTCACAGGAGCAGAATTAGGCCAATTGGCCCATCAAGTCTTCTCCACCATTCAATCATGGCTGATCTATCTCTCCTTCTTAACCCCATTCTCCTACCTTCTCCCCATAAACTTTTGACACCCACACTAATAAGAATAAGGAGTAAGCCATTTAGAACGGAGACGAGGAAACACTTTTTCTCACAGAGAGTTGTGAGTCTGTGGATTTCTCTGCCTCAGAGGTCGAGGCAGGTTCTCTGGATGCTTTCAAGAGAGAGCTAGATAGGGCTCTTAAAAATAGTGGAGTCAGGGGATATGGGGAGAAGGCAGGAACGGGGTACTGATTGGGGATGATCAGCCATGATCACATTGAATGGCGGTGCTGGCTCGAAGGGCCGAATGGCCTACTGCACATATTGTCCATTGTCTATTGTCTATCTCTGCAGTCTCTAAATCACAGAGTCCTCTGTTACCTTTTGGGAGAAACCGTGCAGGAAGGAACTGCAGATGCTGGTTTAAATCGAAGGTAGACACAAAAAGTGTAATTCAGCCGGACAGGCAGCATCTCTGGAGAGAAGGAATGGGTGACGTTCTGGGTCGAGACCCTTGCATTCTTCTCTGGACTGGCTCCAGTTCCCTGAGGAACAATTCTCACACAGGTTCCTCATTACGTTATTGTGGTCCCCTTATTAATGCTATCCCATCTCCTACCCTTCTTTCAATCCATAGTGAAGCACATCAGTGCAGTAAATAGGTCAGAAAGTCATAAGTGATCAGAGCAGAATTAGGCAATTCGGCCCATCATGTCAACTCTGCCATTCAATCATGGCCGATCTATTTCTCCTTCTTAACACCATTCTCCTGCCTTCTCCCCGTAACCTCCGACACCCGCACTAATCAAGAATCTATCTATCTCTGCCTCGAAAATATCAATTGACGGCCTTCTGTGGCAAATAATTCTACAGATTCACCACCCTCTGACTGAAGAAATTGAAGTTGAGTTGAAGGGTCTGTTTCTGCGCCGTATTACTCTTTGACTCTTTGGCTCATTTCCATGAAGATGGTGAGAAAAGTTTAATTTAGGGAGGAGCGGGGAAAGTGGGATAACATGGAGCGAGTGTGGATGGGTGATGGACGGTCAGCGTGGAGTGAGAATCTGCTTCCATGCTGGATCTCTAAAACTAATACTAGTCTCTAGCAATCTACGGGGTTACATTTGACATCACCGTGTAATTTTAACATTTATACCAAGCAAAATAACTGACATGCCTGTACATTAAAAAAAAAATTATTATCATAAAATGTATTCAGTTATTAAAAATAATATTTGCAATACAATAAAACAAAACAGTAGCCACCACCATAATACAAATATATTAAATAAACTACTATACAACTAAGTTACAATCCTCATTGTGGATACATTCAACCCCCCGCGGTGCCCAGCGGTCCCGGAAATCCCCCAGGGTGCCCGTGGACAGCGCATCATCCCTCTCTAACACCACCCGGGCGCGGACGTAACCCCGGAAAAGGGGCAGGCAGCCGGCTCGGGCAGAGCCCCCCTGTACGTCTTTGGAGTGCGGGAGGAAAGCAGAGATCCTGGAGAAAACCCACGCAGGTCACGGGGAGAACGTACAAACTCCGTACAGACAGCACCCGTGGACAGGATCGAACCCGGGTCTCTGGCGCTGTGAGGCAGCAACTCTACCGCTGCGGAGTTTTGTTTAGTTTGTTGTCACGTGTATCGAGGCACGGTGACAACGTTTTATCCCACATCCCAAAGACGTGCGGGTTTGTAGGTCAATCGACCCTCTGTAAAATTGCCCCCTAGTGTGTCGGGCGTGGATGAGAAAATGGGAAAACATAGAACTAGTGTGAACAGGTGGATCGATGGTCGGCGCAGACTTGAGGGCCTGTTTCCACGCTGTATCTCTAAAAAAAACTACTGAGGTTTACCTGGCACTTGTTAAAGGGGCTGTCCCACTGTACAAGTTAATTCAAGAGTTCACCTGAGTTTCCCCTGATTCAAACTCGGAGAATTACGGTAATAGCCGCTCGTCGGTACTCGGGGCTCTCGTGGACATTTTCCAACAAGTTGAAAAATCTTCATGAGTCTTCACGAGCTTACCGCGTTTTCCGAGTACCTGCCGTTAGCGTTACGAGCCGCTAAGAGACGTCCCCGAGCTCTGACGTACCCGCTACGAACATTCTACGTGCTTACCACGAGTTTGATTTTTTTTTAAACTCGGGAGAGCTCTTGAATTACCTCGTGCAGTGGGACAGCCCCTTAAGTATCTAGATTCTGCATCTTGAGTACGGGGCAGACTCAGCAAGTCGGTGTTCAAGTTGAGCTCAGTACTTTAATGAAAGCCAGTAAGTGCCGTGCAGCTGTGAGAAGAGATTCAGAACGTTTTGGATCAGTAACCTTTCATCAAAATGGAAATGCAGCTTTCAAAGAGATTCAAGTAGTCAAGACTTGAAACTTGAATTCTCTTTCCTTGGGTTTTTTTTCCCCTCGCAAGTGTTGCACAGACTGCCGTGTATTTACAGTATTTTCAGTTTTTATTTTGGACATCAGCTATTTCGTGTCAGCAGCAATGTTTCACATGGATCCCAGCAGAAAATATAAATGTACCAAAATGTTTAAAAAAAAACACTGACTTCAGAGAGAAGGCAGGAGAATGGGGTTGAGAGGGAGAGATAGATCAGCCATGATTGACAATAGACAATAGGTGCAGGAGTAGGTCATTCGGCCCTTCGAGCCAGCACCGCCATTCAATGTGATCATGGCTGATCATCCCCAATCAGTACCCCGTTCCTGCCTTCTCCCCATATCCCCTGACTCCGCTACTTTTAAGAGCCCTATCTAGCTCTGTCTTGAAAGTATCCAGAGAAACGGCCTCCACCGCCCTCTGAGGCAGAGAATTCCACACTCACAACACTCTGTGAGAAAAAGTGTTTCCTCGTCTCTGTTCTAAATGGCTTACTCCTTATTCTTAAACTGTGGCCCCTGGTTCTGGAGTCTCCCAACATCGGGAACATGTTTCCTGCCTCTAGCGTGTCCAAGCCCTTAATAATCTTATATGTTTCAATAAGATCCCCTCACTTCCTTCTAAACTCCAGAATATACAAGCCCAGCCGCTCCATTCTCTCAGCATACGACAGTCCCGCCATCCCGGGAATTAACCTTGTAAACCTACGCTGCACTCCCTCAATAACAAGAATGTCCTTCCTCAAATTAGGGGACCAAAACTGCACACAATACTCCAGGTGTGGTCTCACTAGGGCTCTGTACAACTGCAGAAGGACCTCTTTGCTCCTATACTCAACTCCTCTTGTTATAAAGGCCAACATGCCATTCGCTTTCTTCACTGCCTGCTGTACCTGCATGCTTACTTTCATTGACTGATGAACAAGGACCCCCAGATCCTGTTGTACTTCCCCTTTTCCCAACTTGACACCATTTAGATAGTAATCTGCCATCCTGTTTTTGCTACCAAGGTGGATAACCTCACATTTATCCACATTAAACTGCATATGCCATGGCGGATTTGAATGGATGGGCCGAATGGCCTAATTCTGCTCCTATCATTTGAACTTTATAAATTCATGTAAAGTGATTTGCTTTTCCTGTTGGTAGATTGGCTGACCCACAGAGGTTTAGATTAGATTAGAGGGGCTGCATAGATACAGGCCCTTCGGCCCATCGAGTCCACGCCGACCATCGATCACCCGTTCACACTAGTTCTATGTTATCACAGTTTCGCATCCGCTCCCCACACACTTACAGAGGGCCGATTAACCTACAAACCCGCACGTCTTTGTGTTGTGGGAGGAAACCCACGCAGTCGCAGTGGAATCGTGCAAACTCTGCACAGACAGCACCCGAGGTCGGGATCGAACCTGTGTCTCAGGCGCTGTCAATCAGCAGCTCTACCAGCTGCTCCACTATAATGCATATCTATCTAGGGTTGCCAACTTTCTCACTCCCAAATAAGGGACAAAAGGTCAAAATACGGGACAAATTCCCGACGGCAATTCGTTGACCGACTCGGCCGTGGCTGGGTGAATGATGAGTTGGCCCCGGGTGCTGGACTGTACGTAAAGCCCAGCCGGCGGGCCAGCTGAGGAGTTTTGACCCGTGCCGCTCGATGTCGCGCGCAAAGTCAGGCAGCCCATCCAACTCATGAACCGATGTTCGGCCATGAGAAGGAGTGGTGGTGGTGGTGGTGTCGGCGGTAAGCGAAGGTCCGAAGGTCGGACAGCTGGCCGGGTTGTCGACCGACCGACGGAGCCACGGGCGAGGCGCGGCTGCTGCTGCACTCCATGGGCTGTACTACGTCGGGATGGGTGAGGCAGGGCCGGGCCCAGCGCAGTCAAATACGGGACAAGGGCGGTCCTATATGGGACAAACCAATTTAGCCCAATATACGGGATGTCCCGGCTAATACGGGACAGTTGGCAACACTACATCTATCCGTAGGAACAGTGAAGAGAAGAGTGGGATCTGTGGAGTGCAGGCATTTATTATTTTAATTTCACTTTCACTCAGTTTCAGTTTAGTTTATTGTCACATGTATCGAGGTACAGTGAAAAGCTTTTGTTGCGTGCTAACCAGTCAGCGGAAAGACAATACATGATTACAATCGAGCCGTTTACAGTGTACATGATACATGATAAAGGAATGATATAGTTAAAGGAAGAAATGTTGGTGTATGAGTGGAGATTTAAGAGTGTGGAGCGTTTGTAATATGTGACTGTAGATGTGCTTTCTGTGGCCAGCGCGCAAATAATCGCCTGGGTTGGGCAACATCTTGGAATTTGGAATTTAATAACTTGTTCTGGCTGCAATTCAAACATGAAACAATATGCCGTCCAATGCAAGCATTCCATGTTAACCAATGTTTTTGTTCACAGCAACAGGAATCAAGTTAGAAAATACTTTAGTTTAGTTTAGAGATACAGCACAGAAACAGACCCTTCGGCCCACCCAGTCCATGCTGACCAGCGATCCCCGCACACATAAGGGCCTATCCCACTTGGCCGTCATTTCGCGCCATTTACGCGACCTCCAAAAATGTGGTCATCGCGTTGTGACGCACAGGTAGCGTGTGGGTAGCGCGGGACGGGCGCGTGGAGAGGCGTGGAGGATCTGAAGAAGGGTTTTGGTCCTAAACGTTGCCTATTTCCTTCACTCCATAGATGCTGCCTCACCCGCTGAGTTTCTCCAGCATTTTTGTCTACCTTCGATTTTCCAGCATCTGCAGTTCCTTCTTAAGCAGGATTATTAAGGGTTTGGACATGCTAGCGGCAGGAATCATGTTCCTGATGTTGGGGGGGGGTCCAGAACATGGGGCTACAGTTTAAGAATAAGGGGTAGGCCATTTAGAAAGGAGATGAGGAAATACTTTTTCACATAGAGAGTTGTGAGTCTGTGGAATTCTCTTCCTCAGAGGCAGGTTCTCTGGATGCTTTTAAGAGAGAGTTAGATAGAGCTCTTAAAGATAGCGGAGTCAGGGGATATGGGGAGAAGGCAGGAACGGGGTACTGATTGTGGATGATCAGCCATGATCACATTGAATGGCGGTGCTGGCTCGAAGGGCCGAATGGCCTACTCCTGCTCCTATTGTCTTTTGTCTATGAATGATTTTGCCACGATGTTTGATTTGTGAAGCCCTTTCTTCCTACAACATTTATTCCTTTGCAAACTCCTCGACAGTCCTTGAAAACGGATGGGACGGTTACCAAAAACGATGTGCAGAAACTACTGGAGATAAGCCAGAAGCAGAAGTGAGTGTTGGACTTTTCATTCTTCTCTTAGCTGAAGGAACAACCTTCTTGCAGTAATAATGTGGAATACATTGATAATATTATCCTCCGTTGTAGTTCTGAGATTTCAATCAATACTGTGTTTACTCCTATTGTAACCTTTCCTGTTGCTGAGACTCAGACCACGGGACGGTCACTGTGGCAGAGCGGTAGAGTTGCTGCCTTATAAAGCGTTCGCAGCGCCGGAGACCCGGGTTCGATCCTGACTACGGGTGCCGTCTGTACTGAGTTTGTACGTTCTCCCTGTGACCTGCGAGGGTTTTCTCCGAGATCTTTGGTTTCCTCCCACACTCCAAAGGCGTACAGGTTTGTAGGTTAATTGGCTTGGTGTCTGTGCAAAATTGTCCCCGGTGTGTGTAGGGGCAATGTGCGGGGATCGCTGGTCGGCGCGGACTCAGCGGGCCGAAGGGCCTGTTTCCGCGCTGTATCTCTAAACTTAAGAAAATTAGACTAAATCATCTACAGTCGGTGCAGACACGAGGAACTGCAGGTGCTGGTTCGCCAAAAAAAGTCACGGAGTGCTGGAGTCAGTGCGTCCCTCAGCACGTACTCCTGCAGTCTGCAGCGGGCCAGTCGGCAACATTCCCCGATGGACATCTCGCTCCGCTGGGAGACCAACGAGGTTCGGGCCGACCAAAGAGCATCTTTCACAGAGTTAACGACCTCCCAGCAGCACTCCCACAGCACCATCTCCGAATGTGTCCCTGGGGACAGTCCGTCAACCACAGAGTCCTCTGTTACTGTTCGGGAGAAACCGTGTAGGAAAGAACTGCAGATGCTGGTTGAAATCGAAGGGAGAAACAAAAAGCTGGAGTAACTCAGCGGGACAGGCAGCATCTCTGGAGGGTGACGTTCTGGGTAGAGACCCTTGCATTCTTCTCTAGGACTGGCTCCAGTTCCCTGAGGAAGGATTCTCACACAGGCTCCTCATTACGTTATTGTGGTCTTACTAATGCTATCCCATCTCCTAACCCTTCTTCCAATCCATAGTGAAGCATATCAGTGCAGTAAATAGGTCATAAGGTCATAAGTGATAGGAGCAGAATTAGGCCATTCGGCCCATCAAGTCTACTCCACCATTCAATCATGGCTGACCTATCTCTCCCTCCTAACCCCATTCTCCTGCCTTCTCCCCGTAACCCCTGAGACCCGTATTAATCAAGAAATCTATCTATCTCTGCCTTAAAAAAATATCCATTGACTTGGCCTCCACAGCCACCTGTGGGAATAACTTCCACTGGAACATAAGTGGAATATTAAATATGAAAACATTGGATTCCATTGCTTTGGCTCCCTTATTTTCCTTCATTTCTATAATTCGGGTGCATATTTTATAGATTGGTAGCGAACACCATAATCAAATAAAATTCAAATCGTAAAAGCCTCACCAAAACCAGACATTTTTTTCCTTAATGTTCCTTTTCGTCAAGGCTTTGATATTTTGGCCACAGACCCTTGATCGTATAGATGCAATGTAATATGCCAAATAATGGGCGGCATGAAGACAAATTTGTCTGACCATATTGTCAGAACTCATGATTGTGCTGTGAATTTAATTAGCTTGCCATGTCTGCAAGCATTCTGTAAAATCCATAC